>NC_141093.1:14030830-14267095 GCF_041138505.1 Cibotium barometz
GATCTTCGGGCTCCATGTTCCAGACATAGTTTATGTGGAGCATCAATAGCTTATCCAAAATCCTGAGTCTTGCATGTAATGTGCACACATGCACTTGACATAGTGGAATGTCCAAGATTGGGTTCCAAGCATTGTCCTCCTGGTCACGACTAGGTGGCTTGCTCTGGTCACAACTTAATATGCCATTATGCCATACCTTTGATCCTTTCCTCTGTTCAGCATAAAAAACGATTGCTTTTTTTGCACCCACCTGTTTTTGACTTTTGCCTTTGCTAGGTTGTTTCCCTTTTACTCTTGAGTCTACTGCTGTCTTGGAATGACAACACTAAACACATGAGAATAAAGTATTCGCACCTGTTTTACAACCCAACATACACTTCAAGGTTTTTAGATCGCCACCCAAGTGCCATTCAACGTTAAAGCAGCCTATTCCGGGAACATCAAGCTTTTGACCATTGACCTGACAAGAGACGACATGTTGAATGCCAGACCGTTCAAAATACCACCTCAAGGTATCATGGTTCTCTTTTGGGAGGACCCATGCTGCTTGCCACCAGATGTTCTTCTTCTGATTGAATGCCGTAGTAGTCTTGCTTATGCCCTTGATCCCTATTGTTGCTGTCTTCAGTTGCATCCAACTCTTGGGTCTCTAAAGGCTTTCCTCTAAGTGCTCGGCTCATCAAGGTTAAACTAACACGCTCCAGTCTTTGACCTTTAACCACTTGACATTCATCCAGCTTCAAGACAAACACAGCATTTCCACCTGTCTCTTCAAGTGTGAGGCCATAGTACTGAATCATTGCTTTTTGTAGCACTTCCATGTCAATGTAGACATTGTTATATGCATTGTATTCAAAGGGTTTGATTGTTGGCATTGGCATAATATCCTCCACCCACTTGTACCCACCATTAAACATGGATGCAATATCACCATTAGCACACTTCTTTGCCATCTGTAAGCTATAAAGTGTTGGAAGCAAGGATTGCGTAACTCCCTTTGCTCGCAACCCTAAAGTGATTGACCTGTACATTGCTCTATAACCTTTCTGGCTAATACCTGCTGAGTCACATATATCAAGCATCTCTTTGGGTGTGACAATTTCTTTGATTTCCTTCAAGAAATGTTGATGAAGGGTCTCTCGCAGCTTATCATTACCAGAACCTATTATCATTTCCATGATATCCTTCTCCTGAAGGACATGCTGAAGAAGGGAGACATTAACATTGTCCTCAGCGTTGTTACATCCTAGTATAGCTGTTGCACATGCCCTACAATCGCAAGAGTCACCCATGAGAAATGCTTTATTCATTAATTGCTTCTCAAAGTTGCTATAATTCCTACAAAAAAATTTACCTGGTTGTTTGTTTACGCCTCTTGCATGCACCTGCTGTCTTAGAAAGTAACCCATCAGCTTTACGTTTTCTTTGCCTTGCATGATATTCAATGGGAAGGTGAGTGAAATGGTGAACACGATGCTGAAGATTATGAGTGGAGTGTTGAAGACGAACATAATTATCGGTAAATTGATTTATTGTGCGCACACGATCCGCTAAATTATTCTTCTGCACCTCAAGCTCCTCTGAGAGCTCTTTAATCCTCTGCATCAAACTATTGATCTGCTTAGTCAATGTCGCTTGAAGCTGGTCGAAGGCAAATTGTGTTTGCCTCTTTTCAGCTGCCTCATCTACCCACAACATGTGTAATCTCTTACAATAGCCAAGAAGCCCATTGAAACCATCACCAACAAACTTAAAAAAACTTGTAATGCTTTTGAATGGTGGAGGGGCACCAGATATTGGATCTGGTGGATAAAGATTTCCATCAATCCAAAGATCAATGGCCTTTGCTCCTTGCATTCGAAGCTGATCGTATGAAATATTGGGTGCAACATGCCTACTGTGTAGGGTTGCGTATTCTGTCTCCAAATCAACCTGAAGGCAGATCTTAGAAGGCTTATTGGTGATGTCTTGTAGTGCCATCTACAAGAAAGTAGGCTTGTAAGCTTGGGTTGAATAGGAGTGGAAGGAGCAAGATATGGTATCAAAAAATAATGGGAAGAATGGAGATGAGGGTTGCTTCTCTAGAGCTGCATTGTGGATAGAGAAAGAAGCCAGAAAGGGAGCCAAAGAAACATAGAGAGGGTTGGCAATGGTGAGACGAAAATGCAAAGGAGACAATGCATCATGGGAAGCTTCTTTAGTGCAAGCTATGGCTGCTAAGCAATACAAAGAGAGAATACATCATGAAAAGGTTCTTCTGTGCAAGTCATGGCTACTACTATGGGTTTAGAGAGAGAACCAAGTATTGTAGAGAGAATGCTCCTGGTAAGCTTCTTCCTTTGCAAGCCATGGCTACTACTGTGGGTTTGGAGAGAGAAGGCTCATTTAGGAGTACAGACCTGCTAGCTATGGAGAGAGGACCAAGTATTGTAGAGAGAATGCTCATGGTAAGCTTCTTCCTTGCAAGCGATGGCTATACTACTGTGGGTTTGGAGAGAGAAGGCTCATCTAGGAGTACAGATCTGCTAGCTATGGCTTTTGGAGTAGAGAAAGACGCTTTTTTCCATGGAGAAGGAGTGCAGGGCATTTTAGAGAGAGGATTTAGAGAGAGAAAGAGATCTGGTGCACACACAAAAAAGGGGGGAAGAAAGTGACGAATTTTTGGAATGTTTGAAGTTCGAAAAGGTAGAGAAGGCTATGATAACTGACTGACAGCCCATTACAAAGCTTTAAAGACACCTAAGTGGCCCGATCTAAGAATATCTCCTTTTTTTTATTTTTTTTTGTTTTTGTGAAAAATCAAATATATGCTTTTAGGACTAGGCCTCTAGGCTTGGTCAAAGATGGATTAGCATTTTAAGCATTTCACTAAACGTCTAAATTAAAGGGCCCAAGAAGACTCTATTGAGTTCCTAATGAAAGCAGATGGGATTCCAAAGGCCTTTGAATCGTTTGGTACTGACCCCATGGAAAATATTATGACAATGGGGTTGCCACCAAGCGATATAAAACAAACAAGACTCCAGAGGGCTTCGAAATGCTTGGTACTGACCCCACAAAAAACATTATCACAATGGAGTCGGTACCAAGCGATATAAAGCAGACATGATTCCGGAGGCCTTTGAATCACTTGGTACTGACCCAGTGACCAACGTTATCACAGTGGGGTCGGTACCAAGCGATATAAAACAAATAGGACTCTAGAGGGCCTCAAATCGCTTAGTAGTACTGACCCCACGAAAAATATTATGACAATGGGGTCGGTACTCTAGAGGGCTTCAAATCGCTTAGTACTGACCCCACGAAAAATATTATGACAATGGGGTCGGTACCATTGGTACCAAGCGATATAAAACAAACAGGACTCCAGAATCGCTTGGTACTGACCCCATGACCAACATTATCATAGTTGGGGTGGTACCAAGCGATATAAAACAAACAGGACTCCAGAGGACTTCGAATCGTTTGGTACTGACCCCACAAAAAACATTATGACAATGGGGTTGGAACCAAGTGATATGAAACAAACAAGAGTCCAGAGGGCTTAGAATCGCATGTTACTAATCCCATGTCACAGTGGGGTCGGTACCAAGCGATATAAAGCAGGCAGGATTCCGAAGGCCTTTGAATCGCTTGGTACTAACCCCATGGAAAACATTATGACAATGAGGTTGCCACCAAGCGATATAAAACAAACAGGACTCCATAGGGCTTCGAAACGCTTGGTACTGATCCCACGAAAAACATTATGACAATGGGGTCGGTACCAAGCGATATAAAGTAGATAGGATTCTAGAGGCCTTTGAATTGCTTGGTACTGACCCCACGAATTACTTTGAATCACTTGGTACTAACCCCACGAAAAACATTATCCCCTTATGGATAGGATTCTAGAGGCCTTTGAATTGCTTGGTACTGACCCCACGAATTACTTTGAATCACTTGGTACTAACCCCACGAAAAACATTATCCCCTTATGGAGTCGGAACCAAGCGATATGCAAAGAAAAAAACCCACAGGTCGGAACCAAGCGATATGCACAGATAAAAACCCACAAGTCGGAACCAACAAAACGTTAATAGAGGGTCTGAAAGAACTCTGAAATACCTGCAATGGATGTAGAGGTGATATGCATAGACAAAAACCCACAGGTCGGAACCAACAAAACGTTAATAGAGGGTCTAAAAGAACTTTGAAATACCTGCAATGGATGTAGAGGCGATATGCACAGACAAAAACCCACAGGTCGGAACCAACAAAACGTTAATAGAGGGTCCGAAAGAACTCTAAAATACCTGCAATGGATGTAGAGGCCGATGGCGTTTGGCTCAGTTTGAGGAGGCTGATGTAGTCGGAGACTTGGAGGACGATGGATGTAGCAGCGATGACGTTTGGCTCTTGCTAGTTTTTGAGAGACTCAGAGGTGAAAAAAATAAACACATGAAAGAAAGGAGAGGAGTGAGCACATAGTACATACCATATTGATGTGTCATTAATGCATCCAACCTTTTAAATGTCCGCACGAGTGGTATGAGTCGATAACGTCCCAAATCTCCGTTGGGAGCAGTGTTCAGCGAAAATATTTTTGAGAAACGTACCCAAATTCCCATTGGACTCTTCTCAAACCAGCAAATCAAGCAATTTGGGACATATATTTTTAGAACTTTACACTATTTCATAAATTTTCTTTGTAAGCTAAAATCCGTTTAGGTCTAAGTCTAATTGGAAATCCTCAAAGCTAACCGGCTTTGTGATAAGCTGAGACACCCATTTGCATTGAGTAAGATACGTTGCATTGAGTAAGATACGTTGCCGTCCCTCTGCATCACCAACGCCATCGCCCCTTTGTCTTGGAAAATTGAAGCTTTCAATTTTTTCTGCAGGTATGCCCATCTCTACCTCGCTCCCTCCCTCCCTCCCTCTCCCTCCCTCTCTCTTTCTCTCTCAAAAACACTCAAAAGGTACAAGATCAACACACACACACACACACGATGAGGTGGGGGGGCGAGCCAGTTTGAGCCCCCCTCCACTAAAGCAAAAACCTTTATATTTTTTTTTGTAAATATGAAGGCCAAGTAAGTTTATAGGCTTTCACGTTGAAGGTTAGGGCAGGCCATCAATTTTCAGGCTTGGAAGACATACTATTTCAGCTTACAAAATACAACTAAAATACAAAATATACCGCTTGTATGTTTAATATATAAAGGCTTCATCTAAAAAAAAAACTTATTGGCCCCTTTAAGTCTCTTTAAATTTAGGGGTTAGTACTAAGCGGTGAGATAGGCTCGTGAATTCCACGTGAGCCCTCTACCGCTTGGTATTGACCCCTCTTTTTTAGTGCTAGTACATGGGGTCAGTACTAAGCGGTGAGATAGGCTCGTGAATTCCGCGTGAGCCCTCTACCGCTTGGTATTGACCCCTCTTTTTTAGTGCTAGTACTAAGCAACAAGGGGCTTGCATGTGTATATCCAAATCTCCTTACTGACCCCATGTATAACAAGCGTGCATGTTCTAAGCAATAGACAAAGTCATGAAGAGGAGGCTTAGCCGTTGTCTTGAAAAGATTCCCAACTGCATTAATAGAGTAGAGGAGAAATGCCCAATACACTCAAAGAAGTGTCGCCTACTCCAATTTAGTTATGGTTTTCTTTGTTTTTTGCATCTTCTTATTGAGGACTCAAAGCCCGAGATAGTGATTTTGGCAAGCACTCAAGTGCCAATCGAGGATGATGGGGTTGAGGAAGAGGTGGCTATAGACCCAGCAGAGGAGAGGGCAGAAGCCAAAAAGGAAACCTTTGAGGCTAATGCATCCCTTATCCCCTTCGATGCAGCACCTATTTCATTGGAAGACAGTCAATCTAATGAGAATGAATAGGGGGAGTTGTCACTACCTTCCTTGCCCAACTTTACTATGGCAACCCAAGCTGATTATGTATTATTAATAGACATTATGCAACATTTCAATATTCGTGAAGACTACTGCTTGGCTGCCTTAGCAAATTTTAGTGAAGCAGACATGGGCTGGATAGAGGAAGGAGTTGACAATTATCTACTAGCTGATTCTACAGTCCAAGACTTTCAGTACCTGCCTGGCAAGGAGATATTAAAGAAGATGTTCGATGAAGCTAGGACATATGAAACCCAATTTCCTTCCGAGGAGGAGGCTGCATCAACTGTCGACCATCTTGGTTTGGCAGATATGGGCAATTTTTTGGCACTTGTTGTGCATGAAGACAGTAAGTCCACGATCCCTTTGTGGACAAGATCCATGCTTGAGGGTGATGAAAATCAACAAGTAATATAGCCGAAGATTTTTCAAACTATAAGAATTTGATTTACGTGGACTTTGTCGATTATGTTAATTAAACATATAACATTGGTACCAAGTTTTTGTATATGATGTGATGATTTCCTAAACAGAGCGGGAGGCTCAAGATCATCCGGAGCTTCCACTTCAAAGTCAACAGGTCATTAAAAGGATGTTGCTCTCGGTCAATATATAAGACATTTGAATCCTCAAAAGGTATGCGCAATTTATGACACTTGCTTAAAATTGACAATAGCAAGCAATGACATGAGTCATGATGATTACAATTTTAATACGCAGATCATTATATTTCACAAGGAGTTCTCAATAGACAATGCAAAATCCCCTTTATTCGCATTCAAAGTACTATCCAGGTGGTGCTTGTTGAGAAACAGTTTGCACTGCGGGTGTTTGGTCAGGGGTATGGTTGCCAAGCACTAAGATGCCCCTACTACCTGTCATATACAACGCATGCTATTGTAGCGGGAATTACAGACCCAGACACATTGCATCCATATGGCAAAAGATATCTAATAACGACAAGAAAAAGCCGGTTGGAATTGTTTTCTCCAACGGTGCAGATGCCAAAAATAGATCTCTCGGCATGAAGAGGAAGAAGAGGAAAAGGAAGATGAAGAAGGAAGACCACTGAAGAAGATCAAGCCCACCTCATCTAGACCACCTCATCTAGACCACCTTCTCCCAACCCTGACTCTTGAGCGACGCCACAACTGATGGCGCTCTCTCGCAGTTGACTAATTCCAAGCGCATTATCGCTTTTCTTTGTTAATCAAGCCCACCTCATCTAGACCACCTTCTCCCAACCCTGACTCTTGAGTGACGCCACAACTGATGGCGCTCTCTCGCAGCTGACTAATTCCAAGCGCATTATCGCTTTTCTTTGTTAATCAATTGTATTGCACGTGTCAATGATGAGGACTTGAATGTGTCTTTTGTTTTGCTTTGTGAATCAATTTTTTGGAAGTCCATTGATGTAACTCTTAAAGACTATTGGCTCGATTGTTGCCTCCACCATGTCTAGTGTGCTTAAAGTAACCTGTTCTTGCCATGTAATGTGACTTCTCCATGCTTTGAGTTAACCATATTGACAATGAACCGTATGTCTTTGCGAAATATGGTGAATGATTATATAGTATATGCTGCAATCAATGACAAAACAGAAAAAAATCAGATGTATGTATTAGTTGGTTTCACAGTATTGAGATTGCAGCAGTTTTTAAAGTTCTTACCATGTAATGAGTTACATGTTGATCACTCCATCCTGCAATGAATGTCTTCCTCCAAGTCTCTAATATGTTTTCAAATAATTTTATCTCATTATTACTCTAGATCTTTTTCTTCATTAATGCAAAGATCTTATCAAGTGATATCCACACATCTGCCTTCCGATTTTGGATTGAACCTTCATTTCCAATGTCCTTTACTGCATTATGTAGATCTTTCCATCAATTTTGCTTGTTTTTATCTTGATAATCTTTGAGGCAGTATGACAAAAATCTTTTAGCTTTCACACACCACCGATTGATGGTTTTTTTGGTACTTTGCTGTCCCCTTGTGACCGCTTATCGTCCTCCTCAATTTTAACATGCCCCCCATGCAAGCCAATGTCTGATAGCACTTTTTTTATTGCTTTGATTGCTTTTAAAGATTCTTTTTTAGGCTTTAACATCCATGCAAAGCATATGTACAAATACACCAGCTTCTCTACAATTTTACATAGTGCATGCAATGTGCATATGTGCACTCTAGATAGAGGAATATTAAGCATTGCTTTGAAATCTTTATCTTTTAAATGCCTATTAGGAGCTTTGTTCCATAGTACACGATCTAAAGTCTTGGCACTTGACATGCAATATAGACATGGACTCTTTGCATTTGCGCCTTTGCTTATGTTATACATGCATTTTTAGAGTCTTCAAATCACCTGCCATGTGCCATTCCACTTTATAGTCACCGAAACTAGGCACATGAAGGGCCCTTCCATTTATTTGCTCACTAATTAGTGATGGAATTGTAGTTTGATGAAACACCCAATGCAAAATTTCAAAGTCTTCTTTATCCACCTTTGTCATTAGGAGAAGAATCTCATGTTTAATACAAGTTTCGTGTCTAAATTATTTCAACGTAATACACAGTCATATTCAATGATAAAGAAGATACCTCAAAAGATCCAAGCGGCAATATGTTATTCTCCAATTGAACACTAAAATATCTTGCATCATCATTTGTAATTGATGTGTCTAAGGCCCTGTTCATTAGAGTGATAGTAACCCTCTCTCCATTTTTCTATTCTTTAAAATCTCACACTCATTCAATTTCAAAACAAATTTTAGAACTCCTTCACATTCTTCTTGACTAATCTCAAAGAATTGAACTCCGTACCTTTGCAAAGCTTCAAGATTAAAGAAAATATTGTTATGCTGGTTAAAGAGTACCTCTTTGTCTTTAGCCAACGAATGTTGCTTCAATATGTACTGGTGAATCAAGCTTCTCAAACACCTTTGAGTTCACATGTTGGCGTGCAGAATTTACTTGCATTAGTTTTGGAAGTAACGAATCTTTATGCTTCTTACTTTGACATTTCTTTGCTAGTGCCTTAAATAGTATACTATATGCTTTCTGAGAGATGCCAGTGTCATCCAGCATTGCTTGCACCTAAGTTGCATCGAGCTGGTTCTTGTTCATAAAAGAAGACACATGCTTCTCATTGATTTTTTGAAACTTCTTTTGATACATCATCTCTTCCACTATTCCTTTTGGTACCAAATGACTGTAATGCACTCCAGCTTCGGAATGTACCTTTTCAGCAGCCAGGAAAACTGAAAAAATGCAGGGGAGAAGAGAGCTTGAGCTCTTGCAAGCACACACACACTCACAAAACCCTAAAAGAGAGCACACAAGGTGAGAGGGTGAAAATCTTCTTCTTCTTCACTCAACACTCAACACATCATATACAAAGATAAGAGCACACACTATATGAAAAGGTACTTAACCAAATACATACTAGGGTTCTCTATAGTGTAAACCCAACTAAATGAGCTGGCGCTATAACTATGCCAGTCTCTAGAATGGCTGTCACACAGCATGTCATCCCACTGGCCGCATATCACCCATGATCTCACCAACCATGCCAGTGGTGTAAGTGTGGGGCCTATCCCCCAGGCGGGTCATCAATGTCCACCGCCTCACTAGATGAGCCCGATATCTCAACACTCCCCCTCGAAATCAACTCCATCTCATGTACACCAAGTGAAGCCCTGAATTTACGGAGCTTCTCTGTACCCAATGCTTTGGTGAAGATGTCAGCAACCTGATCCTGTGTGTTGACATAAACAAGGTCAACGTCTCCTGCCAAGACCTTCTCTCTGACAAAATGGTAGTGGACCTCTATATGCTTCGTACGAGCATGAAAAATTGGATTCCTGGCCAACTGTATACTGCTAATGTTGTCACAGAAAATGACAACTTGTCTATCCACTGATAGACCCAAATCTGCAAGTAGCTTTCTCAACCAAGCTACCTCACATGCTGCCATATTAGCTCCTCTGTACTCGGCCTCTTTACTGGATAAAGAAACCGTAGGCTGCTTCTTGCTGCTCCAAGTCACAGCAGTACTCCCCAAAGAAAACATGAAGCCACTAGTAGATCTTCTATCTGGTATACTACCACCAGCCCAATCAGCATCTGTGTATCCATGTACACATATCTCTGTCCCAGTTTCATAAAATAGTCCACAATGCAAAGTAGACCTCACATACCTCAGTATGCGTCTAAATGCATCCAAATGCGGTTTCTGAGGAACCTACATAAGCTGACTCACCAACCCAATAGCATAGCTCAAATTTGGCCTGGTGATCGTCATGTAGATCAAGCTTCCTACTATGCGCCTATACATAGTAGGATCCTCCAAAATCTCTCCCGAATCTGCACTCAACTTGCCATTCTGATCCAATGGCACTGAGATAGGCTTATAGACTGTTATACCATACTTGGACAACATGTCCAAGCCATACTGTCTCTGCAGTAATCCAATACCATGTGGTGACCTAATCACCTCAACGCCATTCTGATCCAATGGCACTGAGATAGGCTTACAGCCTGTCATACCATACTTAGACAACATGTCCAAGCCATACTGTCTCTGCAGTAATCCAATACCATGTGGTGACCTAATCACCTCAATGCCCAAGAAATATCTGAGCTCCCCTAGATCCTTCATCTCAAACTTCTGTCTAAGCAAGATCTTTACATCAAAGATCTCTGCATCATGGTCCCCTATAATGATCAGGTCATCTACATAGATGACAATAAAAGCACAACCCCTCTATCACCGTGTCTCACATACAGCGAGAAATCTGCATTGGCTACATGAAAGCCAATAGTGACAGGATATTTAAAAATCTTGTCAAACCATGCTCTTGGTGCTTGTTTTAAGCCATACAAGGCTTTCTTCAACCTGCAAACATGCTCGGGGTGACTCACATCCTCATAACTAGGTGATTGCAACATATACACCTCTTCCTATAAATCCCCATGTAAGAATGCATTCTTTACATCCATTTGATGTAAAGACCATTGCTTTGACATAGCCACTGCTATCACAACTCTCACTGTTACCATCTTGGCAACTAGGATGAAAGTTTCCTCATAATCAATGCCATATGTCTGCACATATCCTTTGGCTACCAATCTAGCCTTGTACCTGCTTATGCTTCCATCACTGTTATGTTTTACTTTGTACACCCACTTGCATCCAATGGCTTTCTTGCCTTTAGGCAATTGCACTAAATCCCAAGTCTCATTTCCATATAGTGCATCCATCTCCTCATCCATAGCTTTCTCCCAACACACATTCCCAACAGCCTCATCAATGCATGTGGGCTCTATAACCTGTACAACTTTTGCCATGTATGCATAGTGATGTGCCACATAACCATCATAGGTAAACCTCTGCACAGGATTCTTCACTCTCCCAGATCTTCGCAGCTTTGCATTCATGGCTTCCATAGCCTTCTTTACACCAGGTGTTCTCATAGCTGGTATCCCAAGCTCCTCATCAAGGCTCATCTTTAAGCCAATAGACTCTCCACCATCAACATGAGAATGCCCTGCAAAAATGTCAGGCAGACTAAGGAGCTCAACCACTTTCTCTTTGCCTTTATGTGATGTACTAATCACATTTGTAGGACTAGTATTATGATGCAGCCTACCACTCCATGGTCTATCAACTGAACCACTAGATGAGGACTCTCCTGGTCCACTCAAAGACTGTGATTACTGACTTACATTCTATGCAACCACATTTCCACTCACATCAGTCCCAATAGCTTCTTTTTCAGCAGCATACCAGCTGCTCATCTCATCAAAAACAACATCCCTGCTTACCCTCAACTCACGTGTAGCAGGGTAATAACACCTGTATCCCTTTTTCTCAAGGGAATACCCAATAAACACACATTTTTCAGCTTTTGGATCCAGCTTAGTTCTCAGCTCATCTGGCACATGCACATATGCAATGCATCCAAAGACTTTCAGATGAGACAAATCAGGTTTTCTACCAGTAAACCTCTCCTCTGGAGTTATATCATGTATGGCTGCAGTAGGAGTTCTGTTCATGATGTAAATTGTTGTAGAAACAGCCTCATCCCAATAGCTATGCGGCATATTCTTCTCTTCACATGCGCAATCTCGACAATGTGCCTGTTTTTTTGCTTAGCAACTCCATTTTGCTGCGGAGTGTATCTGCACGTAAACTATCTCCGAATACCATTCTTCTTCAAAAATTCAGAGAACTCATTGGAGAGGTACTCTCTCCCTCCATCTGACCTTAGGCACTTTACATATTTTCCTGTTTGCTTTTCAACCATAACTCTGAAATTCTGAAAATGAGTGAACACCTCACCCTTCTCCTTCATGAAGTATACCCACACTTTCCTTGTGTGGTCATCAATAAATGTCACATAGTACCTGCAGCCTCTCATAGACATGGTCTTCGTAGGACCCCGTACATCTGAATGCACAACATCTAGTGCATTTCTGCTCACATTTCTGTTACATGAAAATACATGCTTTGTTTGCTTTCCAAATTGGCATGCTTCATATATTTTTTGCATACCTTCAACTTTAAACTTTGGTAGCCTTGTTGTTGGAATTAGGGTTGCAGGAATGCACACACAACTTCAAGAAGATGAGGAAGCTTGAGCACAACACAGTAGTGTATTATGAGTGCCAAAAATGAAAGATTACCAGCCCTAGAAGATAATGGGCGTATATACAATGCACGGGGGAAAAAACCTCCTAGTGAGGGAAAAAGTGCCCCGGCGGTCCTAAGTGTGTTCACACACATCACTACTATAATATGGTAACAAATCCCCCCTGGAGTGATGCGGTGAACAAGAGCTAGCACTCATGTATAGGGAAGTGTCTAGCTATGTGGACGAATCCACAAAAGGGAGTAAGCCCAAAGCTTTGCGAAAAGCTTCGAACTTCTCACGAGGCAGAGCCTTTGTGAAAAGGTCTGCAAGGTTATCCTGTGTTGGCACATAAGCCAAACTGATCTCTCCTGCAGAGAGTCTCTCCCTGACATAATGGTAGTGCACCTCAATGTGCTTCGTACGAGCATGGAACACTGGGTTCCGCGCAACTGCCAATGCGCTCTGACTGTCAGTGAAGATGGTGGTGGCAGATGGCTGCCCAACACCCAAATCAGCCATAAGGCGTCTGAGCCACACACACTCAACCGTAGCTGTGAAAGCTGCCCTGTACTCAGCTTCACAACTAGAAGTGGCCACAGTAGGCTGCTTCTTGCTCAACCATGATATGCATGAGCTTCCAAGCATGAAGCAAAAACCACTCGTGGACACGCGTGTGTCATAACAACCAGCCCAGTCAGAATCTGAAAAAACATGTAAATCTGGCGGCAATGATCCCCCCTTGGGATAAAACAACCCAAGATGCCGAGTACCACTCAAATAGCGAAAGATACGCTTCACTGCCTGCCAATGCTTAATGCCTGGGCTATGCATAAATCTGCTCACCTGTGAGACTGCAAACTGAATGTCTGGCCTCGTAATGCATACATAAATGAGGCAACCAACAGCTGTCTGATAGAGTGTGACATCAAAGTGATCTCCAGCATCATGAAGACTCAACTTCAAACCTGTCTCCATTGGAGTAGCAATAGGCTTGCAGTCTTCAAGGCCAAATCTCCGCAACAATGTTTCAATATACTTTGTCTGACACAAAGCAATACCTCCATCACACTGCTTAAATTGTATCCCCAAATAATGATGCAAATGCCCCAAATCTGACATCTCAAAAGAGGCATTCAAATCAGCCTTAAAATCAGCAATATGACTCTCATTTGGTCCTGTGAGCAGCATGTCATCGACATAGAGAGCAATGATTAGATGTACACCATCCACACGTTTAACATACAAAGTGCTTTCTGTTGGACTATTCTGAAACCCATGTGCAGTCAAATATGCATGTATTTTTTCATACCAAGCTCGTGGAGCTTGCTTTAAACCATATAAAGCCTTTTTTAACCTGCACACTTTGTTTTCCTGCCCTCTTTGAACAAAACCACGAGGCTGCGATACATACACCTCCTCATGCAAATCTCCATTTAAGAACGCAGTCTTTATGTCCAGCTGATGTACATTCCAACCATTATGAGCTGCTAATGCACAGATGCTACGAACAGTGGTCATACGACATGTGGGAGCAAAAGTCTCATCAAAATCAATGCCCTTCTCTTGAGCATAACCTTTTGCAACAAGCCTAGCCTTATGGCGATCCACTGTGCCATCAGGCTTACGCTTCAATTTGTATACCCACTTAGTGCCAATGGCCTTCTTGCCAGGGGGCAAGTCACATAAAGACCATGTACCATTCTTCATAATAGCATCGTATTCTGCTTGCATAGCAGCCATCCAATTTTCTGAACTTTGTGCCTCATCAAATGAAACAGGCTCACTTTCATCACACATACTAGAAACAGCCAATGCATAACAATCTGACGCATAAGAGGCACCATGAGAGCCAGAACGAGTGCGACTAGACAAAGGGGCATCCAACTTGCTGTCACACAAAGTCTGCACCAGCCATCTAGGCATATTCCTAGAGCCCTCAATCTCTTGTCTCTCATCCTCAAGTGCATCATGCACATCTGCATCAGATATAGGCTGATCTGTGCCATCATTTAAAACCTGCATAGGCTGAAAAACTGCCTCATGAGGTATTGCACTTGACTGTGCACCACTGAAAAGAGGCAACAATGTATCATAGACATCACGTGAGCTGATATCTGTCTCCTTAGTACATGAAACCAAGGGCTGAACTGCATCTTCCACAAATACAACATCACGGCTAACCAAAATGCGCTTTGTTTGTGGATGATACAAACGATAGCCTTTGCTCTCAGCACTATATCCAACAAAAATACATTTGACAGCTTTGTCATCCAATTTTCTGCGATGTTGCACAGGCACTAATGCATATGCCAGGCAACCAAAAACACGTAAATGGCCAACAGATGGCTTGCGGCTATGCCAAGCCTCATATGGAGTGACAACCTGTAATGCTTTGGTGGGACACCTGTTTAGTACATAAGTGGCACACATGACAGCCTCAAGCCAAAAACCATGTGGTAGACTTTGACTCTTAACCATACATCTTGCCATTTCCATGAGAGACCTGTTTTTTCTCTCAGCCACACCATTTTGCTGTGGTGTATACGGCACTGTACATTGGTGTTTTATCCCACGCTCAGCCAGAAATGCATTAAATTCTGAAGACATATACTCCCCCCCTCGATCTGAACGGAGGGTGCCCATCTTACTTTCTGACACATTTTCAGCCATAACCAAAAACTGTTTGAAGCACAAAAACACTTCGGACTTTGCTTTCAAAAGATATACCCATGCATGCCTGGTAAAATCATCAATGAAAGTCACGAAGTAAAGGTAGTTTCCAAATGATGGAGTTTGCATGGGACCACAAACATCACTGTGAACAAGCTGCAATCTGCGTTCAGCTCTCACTGATCCATCTTTGGGAAAGGAAGTACGCTGCATTTTACCCAATATGCAGCCCTCACAAACATGCTTGACAGGTGCCTCAAGCTTAGGCAAAGAAGACACCATTTCAGATTTCTGCAGGCGCAGCAAACTTGCAAAATTCAGATGACCAAAACGTGCATGCCACAGTTTTGCATTTGAAATAGCCTGCGTATCCATAATAGCACATGCTGAATCCTCTACACATTTGCCATCCATATTGAGCTTATACAGCCCTCGACATAGTGAACCAGATGCTACAATGATGTCACCACAAGAGAGATCATGAACAGTACATCTGTCATCCACAAATTTTACAACCAAACCTGTTTTGGCAAATGCGGAGACTGACAGCAGATTCTTTTTGATCCCTGGCACATACAATGCATCAAAAAGTGTAAAGGTGTTGCAATTTGCAACATTCAGCACAATCTGTCCAACTCCTTTAACGGGATAAGAGGAGTTATTGGCACAAGTGACAGTATTCCCTGTGGGAGCAGACTCAAGGAAAGTGAATAAACTGCGCTGCGAGGTGATATGCTTAGTGGCACCACTGTCAAAGTACCATACATCTGAATCTACTGCAGACATACATGTGTCATGCAAAGATGGGTCATAACTGCACTGCGCATTGAATGCCCATTCTGTATCTTGAACAACATTAGCAGATTCATTGTTAGAAGGAGAGGCATCTGCAACAGCCATACCAGCCTCTTTCTTCTTAGCCTCTTTCGCAGCCAGCTTAGGACACGCTTTGATGACATGATCATTTCCCTTACAGTACTTGCAAAATGTCTTCTGTTTGTCACCCTTCTTCTCATCTTTGTCTTCCTTCTTTGGTTGCGCAGCATTTGCAGATTTCTGCTTACTAGAAGAAAAGCCAGCTTTACCTTTCCCGCTTCTCTGACTAGCAACGAAAGCTTGATCTGCGACACGCATAATATTCCTGTTTTGCCTTGACTGGTCTTCTTGCAGCAAAACAGAAACTAACTCCTCAAATGATAAGGCATTGGGATTGCCTTTCATCATCAAGCGAAGAGTGGAAGCAAAACCCTGATAAGAATCTGGTAGACCATTCAAAACAGTCTGCACAAGTGAACTGTCTGACAGGATTTCATCTGCAGAAATGAGCTGCTCTTTGAAATCCTTGATCTTTGTCAAAAAGCTATCCATAGAATCACCTTCGTTCATATGCTCACTCTCCAACTGTTTTCGGAGGTAAGCAACACGAGCCTCATTTCTTGCCTGATACAATGTGGCAAGTACATCCCAAGCATCCTTAGAAGTCCTGCAGGAGCGAATATGTGGGATAATGGTACGTTTGACAGACAGCGCAATCAAGGCATGAGCCTGCGCATCTCTACCATCCCAACGAATCTGCTCTGCTGAAAGTGGTGGTTCTCGAACAGCTGCTACAGCACTTGTGCCTGCACCATCATCAACAGTACCTGTTTCTGATGTGTTTGCAGCATTCCCAGCCACAATAGGACGTGCATCAATACCCTGCACAATGTTCCATAACCCCTTTGCTACCAATACATGTCGCATCATATATGCCCACAATGGATAGTTGGTGCCATCCAACTTATCCTCAGCAGCCAACATGCGGAATACATCATTGTTGTCAGCCATGGCCAATGACTGTACTACTAGATGTAAATGCTGTCTGTAAGAGGTAAACCTGTATAAAATCGACCTGTGCTATGTAGCACAACCCGAAACAGACGAATGGGCACCTGTCCTGCAGATTTTAATCTTGACAGAAAATTTGCACAGTAGGACGATTTTGCCTGCGCAGTACTTGGAATGCAAAAACGGAGGGCGAAATGACTCCAGATCAAAATTCTGAAACGAACATGCCCTACGGGCTCTCCCACGGCATATACTAACCTGCAGACGCTCGTGAAACCTCGTCGCAATCAGAGGAGATGAAGCGGCAGGTGTCGGTGATGCTGCCCGGGAGGAGGAAGCCTGCTCTGATACCAATTGTTGGAATTAGGGTTGCAGGAATGCACACACAACTTCAAGAAGATGAGGAAGCTTGAGCACAACACAGTAGTGTATTATGAGTGCCAAAAATGAAAGATTACTAGCCCTAGAAGATAATGGGCGTATATACAATGCACGGGGGAAAAAACCTCCTAGTGAGGGAAAAAGTGCCCCGACGGTCCTAAGTGTGTTCACACACATCACTACTATAATATGGTAACACTTGTCACAATTCCTTTAGTCTATATAGACTTCATTCTCTGCACATTCACATGTCCAATTCTTTTATGCCAAATGTCTGTGTCTGCAACAATTCTTGAACCATTTACAAACATCGCAGCACTCACTTCAGGCATGTTTACATTCAACGTAAACATTCCGCCCACTCTATTGCCTTTTGCAACCAACCTGCACTTGTCTTTAAAGTCTTCTACATAACAACCATCAGGGTTAAACCGAACCTGCAAACCCTGCTCAATCATCTGACCAACTGAAACCAGATTCTTTGTTATGTTCGGAACATGAAGTACATCTGCAAGATACGTCACTTTGCCATCCTGTGCATAGACAATGGCACATCTCCAACATGGGCAATTAGATGAGCAGTGTCATCCCCTGTTTCCACAAAACTTGGTCTTTCAAGGTTTTTCATCTCCTTGAACCACTCCCCATGACTTGTCATGTGGTTCGAAGCACCTGAATCAACGTACCATACATCATCTTTATGTGCCTCTTCTACATTTTCAGACATGGCATTAACGACATGCTGCATAACAAACAACCTTTCATTATCCTCATTGTTTCTGCTCGTCGAGGATGCATAGTTGTTTTGCTGCAATTTTTCATTTTGCATGTCAGCCTGCTTCTTATAACAATCTGCTTGCACATGTCCAGGCTTACCACAATAAAAGCATCCACGTGTATTATTATACTGCCTTCGCCAATTTCCACGACCTCAACTGCTGTATTTTCTACAGCGGTACTGTAGTACACTCAAATGTCACAACCAATGACCTCAATGTGCATACATACACCCAATGGTGGCAACTGTTGACCTCCTTGCAGCACACACAGTGTCTGCAAAACCAATCTATCTTCCTACAGTTCTTAAAACAGAGTTCCATAGAGAATCGATGACTTACCCACGCAGTGCTCAAAATCGCCTGCTTTCTAAAAAACGGAGGTCGTAAAACGCACTCAAAACGTGTTTTCATCCTGAAAAATGTTGTCCAATAGGATAGCTTTACTCCTGCGACGATAGGACAAAATAGTTGCCCTATAACTTTACTCCTGTGAAGAAAGCTCCTCAATTAGAGATCGTTTGCCGATGCCTCCCGTAGAGCTCCTGACAAGGGTGTAGTCGCCAACACAAATAGGGAAGAGTAGTTGAAGCTCTTACCCTCATACCGCTTCCTGTGCTTCTCTTCCTTGTAGCTCATCCCTTAGCATGAACCAAGCTCTGATACCATGAAAAGATGCAGGGGAGAAGAGAGCTTGAGCTCTTGCAAGCACACACACACTCACAAAACCCTAAAAGAGAGCACACAAGGTGAGAGGCTGAAAATCTTCTTCTTCTTCACTCAACACTCAACACAACATATACAAAGATAAGAGTACACACTATATGAAAAAGTACTCAACCAAATACATACTAGGGTTCTCTATAGTGTGAACCCAACTAAATGAGCTGGCGCTATAACTATGCTAGTCTCTAGAATGGCTGTCACACAGCCTGTCATCCCACTGGCCGCATATCACCCATGATCTTACCAACCATGCCAGTGGTTTAAGTATGGGGCCTATCCCCCAGGCGGGTCATCAGTGTCAACCGTCTCACTAGATGAGCTCGATATCTCAACAAAAACCCCCATGGTCGAGATGATGATTAAAGCTTTCCTTGAATCTATTAAATGCATAATTTTCTCAAATCTGTGAAATATTGGTTCTGATGACAAGTTTTACGTACATCCAACAAAGAATGCTGCCTCATGATGATGAAACCTCATTGAAAGAATATGTATATTTTAATATATTTAAACCTATATTATAATAGTAAAAAATATTGAATTGCAAATTTGGATATATTTTAAACCTTTTAAACCTTTTTTATTTTAATTCCATAACCATCAATAACACCACTGAGCTAAACTTGTGGCAAAGTTGTCATGAAATGTTAGACGAGGAATGTTAGAGCTATGAGTTTGCCTCACTTCTAGAGCCGAAAGGCTCTAAAAATTGGATGCACATTCTTGTAACTACAGACATCCTCCCAATTTGAACATGCAAGAGATATGCCATAACAATGGCAAGGAAATCACTTCCATATATATGTTGAGCGCTACAGCAAAGCAACATGTGCCAGAATTTGAAACCGCTTCCATATATATGTTGAACGCTATAGCAATGCAACATGCACAGCACCATAATTTAAAGGCAATGTCCACAATCAAGAGATGGGAGCTTGGGGCCCAAAAAGATAGAAAAGGGCTAACCTATATCTTTTCTAGGGAGGAAAAGAAGTCCATTGGCTTTGATACGTTGAAGCCATAGACTCCCATGTAGACTTCTACCTTCAGTGGTAGAAGGAGCTTAATCTTCCTAAAGTCCCGGTTAGGTTAATGGCCCCACTAAGAGAGATGAACATGCATGATCGAATGAGTCTATAAAACTCTCTTACTCAATAGGAAGAGGTCAGTTGGTAGAAGGAGCTTAATCTTCCTAAAGTTCCGGTTAAGTTAATGGCCCCACTAAGAGAGATGAACATACATGATCGAATGAGTCTATAAAACTCTCTTACTCAATAGGAAGGGCATAGAACAAAGCCTTGGCAGAGGTTGAAAAAGAAGCTAAGTGCATTCGCTACAAGAGAGCGCCTGCACTAATAAGTGCATAAGCATTTCAAAACATATAATGTGGGTGACCACTTTGTACACTTTGAGAAGGTGAAGAGAACCTTTGACGGAAGCCTGGAACATCTTACGATGGACCGATTGAAGTTAAGGAGGTCAATATAGCAGGACCTGTGAAAACGAGGATCCCAAACCTGTATACATTTGAAAGGACCTCTCTCTAGAAGAAGAAAAATACCTCATTGACCTACTCATAGAAATCCAAGATTGCTTTGCTTAGAAATATATTGACATGAAGGGTGTACCCCTAGAGAAGGTCAAACACACTATTCCCATTGTGGAAGGAAGACGGCCATCAAGGCATAGTCCAGAATGGTTAAGGATGAAATTGAGAAACTCATCGAAGCTAGATTCATTTACAAGATAGAGCCAATAGAATGCCATTACCATTCATCACAGAGTATGTGCTGGAACGAGTAGCAGCTGTAGGCAGCTTCCTTGATGGGGCTTCGCGTGCTATAATCAAGTGGAAATAGAGCTGAATGATCAACATGAGACTGTATTTTTCACATAGTGGGACACATACATACATGGCCTATCCAACACCCCATGCACTTTTCAAAGGCTTATGTGTACAGCATACAAGGAAAACCTTATGGAGTTCTTTGAGGTTTTCATGGATGACCTTTGTGTCAATTCCAAATGGAAAGCACATCTCTGGTGCCTTAGGAAGGTCTTGGAAAGATGTAAATTATATAGAATATTCCTTAACCCACTTAAATGCCAATTTTGGGTGAGGCATGGAGTAATACTAGGCCACATTGTTTTTTAACATGGCATCTCTATGATGACAACAAGGTAAAGCTAATTCTTGAGCTTCCACCACCCACTAACTTCAAGGGTGTCCAATGCTTCATGGGACATGTCAGATAGTATAGAAGATTTATAATCATGTACACTGACATAGCAAGACCCATGTACATGCTACTAGTCATTTTTGAGTGGACAAATGAGTGTCAAAAAGCCTATATGACACTCTTAAGAAAGCGTTAGCAAGTGCACCAATCCTAAGATCTCCTAAGTAGGGTATTATTTTCCATGTTCACATAGATGCCTTAGCTTTCACAATTGGCCACATTCATAACATGGGTTTCCTTGTTAGCTTTACCAGCCGTGCATACCAATTGAACGATGCCCAAACAAAACTACCCCACCACAAAAAGGGAAGGAATCTTAATGGTCTATGCTATAAAGAAGTATCCCCATTATCTACGAACAAATTCATATTTTTCATAGACCATCAGGTGCTTCTCTACTTGGTCAATAAGCCTTGTGCCATGGGAAGGATAACCCTAGGGCTCTTGATCTTACTAGAGTTGATTTCACAATGATGACGATGTGGAAAAACTCATAGCATGTTCATGCCGATCACTTGTCGCGCATCCCCAATCATCGTTGGCAGTCAGAGTGGAGGATGAACTTATTGTTGCCTGACTATTCAAATTTTGCATTGTTCTAGAATGGGCTGAAGAGATTGCCCACTATTTAGCTAGCAGTTTTTCCTGCAAGAGAGATAGAGTACGATGCTTTATCAAAAAGAGAGCCCCTTACCAATTGATTGTGGGACAATTGTACAAGTTAGTCCAAGATGGGATCATGAGGCGCTATCCTTAATAATTTGAATACGTTGATATCCTTGAGTAAGCCCACTCTGATGTAGCTAGAGGACATTTCTCAATAGACACCATCGCGAAAAATTTCTACTAGCAAGCTTGTGGTGGCCCAATTTATTTAGAGATGCATCTGAAATTATAAAAGGTTGTATAATGAATGTTAGCGACTCACTAGGGTTCACAACCGTGACAAAATGCCTTTAGTGCCTCTACAACCATGTGAGAAATGGGGCATTTTGTCATCAGACTGATTAGTCCAATAGCTTAGTCCAATAGCTTAGTGAACTCAAGCGTGATTTATCATTGCTACTGCTACTACTCACTAATACTATACAAAATGGGTGAAGGGCCATACTACCACAAAGGTTAATGCCAAGGCAATAACCAAATTCCTTTATTAAAATATAATCACTAGGTTTGGGTGTTGAAACCACTAGGATCACGGGGAGACACACCATCCAACCGAATATCATATGGTTCATTACTTCAATCATATTACCATAACTGAAAAATTAATAAATAATCAGAAAAGCATAGCATAGCATGAAAACACAAGAGAGAATCATTGGGTGCAATCTATCCCCCCTCAAGAAGTGTCAACTTCCTTCCACCTCTTGAGTATTTATGCTTTATTAATAAAAAATAGACCATAAGCCAAAAATAGATGTACGCTTATGCATGGGCTTGCTCTTTACAAAAATGGGGGTTGCTTTTAACACAAGCTTAGGTAAAGTGTTTCTATCTAACCACTAAAGGATAATTACAAAAAGAACCCCAAGGGCTAATTCACGTGTAAATAAATAAGTCCACGTGCCCAATATAACAAAAGTGGGTGGCTGAATAGGTTCATGCCCGAATACATCAAAATGGGTTGGCCAATAACAATACAAAATCTCATAGTAGATACTATGGCAAAATACCAAAATGAGAATCATCCCGATAATAGATCGCACCATATCGCCACCATCACATCCCAGCCATTCTGGCTTACGAGCACAAAGCCCGTCAATCTCACCAACCTAAAAGGTTGTCCATTCAAACACACTACAAGTTAGCAACACATGCTAAAATTCCATAGCACATAAGTAATAAATTTAACACTTAGTTCTAGCTATCCCTAATTTCATATGTCCTACACATAGAATATTTGGAATCACCCAAGTGCCATGCTATGAACATAGTGGTAATTAGGCATCCCCAATTAACCACAAAAGGATGAACGAACAAACCGTGACATCCCTCCTGCCCGGGATAACAAATGCCCTCAGTTGCATCATATCAACTGGCTCGTGTTTGAAAGTAAGATTGGATGATGTCAGGATAGGTGCGAAAAAACTGCTCAGGTAGGAATGGGTCCCCTATAAGGTCTCAAAAGACTAAAATGAAAGGAGTTATAAATTCTCCAATGAGAAGGAAGTGAAAGCCTATATGCTAGGTCATTAACCTTATGATGAGCAATTTGAAAAGGATCATAAAAACGAGGAGCAAACTTAACAACAGGGTTAGTCTCAATACTTTTAAGACATCTCTTTTCAATATAAAGCAAAACATATTGATCTTCTTGAAAAACCATGTGCTTTCTTTTCTTATTAGCTTGTTTAGTGTATTTTTCTTGTGCATTAGAAATAGCTTTACAAACATGATCATGAATGGAGGTGAAATCAATGGTGAATTGATCTGTAGCTTCAATAGTATGTGACAAACGAGTGATAGGAGTAGGTAAAACTTTTCCATACACAATTGCAAAAGGTGCTTTTCCAGTGAATGAATGAGGTGTTTTGTTATATGCAAATTGCAAAATATGGATATACTTAGCCCATTGTTTAGGTTGTGATGAAATATATGCACGAAGTAAATCAAATATTGTGCTATTTGTCACTTCTATTTGATCATTAGATTCAAGATGAAATGTAGTGAAAAAATCCAATTTAGTGCCTAGATTATCAAATAATGTAGTCCAGAAATCACCGTAAAACTTAGAATCTCTATAAAAAACAATCACTTGTGGTAAACCATGATGTGTGAAAATGTGTTTAACAAATAAATGTACAGCTTGATGTGCAGTAAGAGTATTTTTACAAGGAAAGAAATATGCGTGTTTGTTGCTAAACCAATCAATAATGGTCCAAATCATATCATTATGGTTTGTAGTCAATGGAAAACCAATGATAAAATCCATAGAAATCTGTTCCCAAAGAGCGTTAGGAATTGGAAGTGGCATGAGTAAACCAAGTTTCTTACCCTTATAACTTTTCACTTCTTGAGACAAACATCACATTTAGACACAAATTTAGCTACATCCTTTTTCATTTTAGGCCAATAAAAGTCATTAGAGATAGTCTGGAATGTAGATGAAACACCTCGATGCCCCGCATAAGGTGGCTGATGTAATTCCTCTAAAGTAGAATGTATAAAAGGTCGAGTAATGCATAATCTTTTCTAAGATATCCATCATCGTAGGAATACTCAGCAAAAGGGGTCCAATGATTTTCTCTCAATCCAAACCAAATATCACTAAAGTCAAGGTCTTGGTCATAAGTCTCACACATAGAGTCAAAAGATGTATTCTCAATCACAAAAATATTTTGAATGGAAGGTCTTCTACTCAAAGCATCAGCCACATTTTCTTTACCAGGTTGGTATTGAATAATAGGCTGAAAACTTTGAATAAAAGTTGCCCATTTAATATGTCTATCCGAAATAAGTGGTTGAGAAAGCAAGTGTTTGATACTCTGCTCAGTTTTTATAAGAAATTCTGAGCCCATTAAATAATGTTTCCAAATTTTCAATGCATGGATTACAACAGATAACTCCTTGTCAAATAGGTACTATACTTACTTTCAGGTAAGAGGAAATTTCCTACTCTTGAAAGCAATAGGATGACCATTGCATTAATACAGCACCAATGTCCTTACCACTCTAGCATCGATTACAACCACAAAGAAAGAACGTGAAAAATCAGGTAATTGTAACATAGGTGCATGAGTAAGTGCATATTTTAATGCAAGAAAGATTTATCTTGAAGTTCAGTCCATTTATAGGGTTTTGTTTTCTTGAGAAGTTCAGTGAGATAGTGTGTCTTATATGCAAAATTACGTACAAATTTGCGATAATAGCTACACAACCCTAGAAAAGATCGTAATTCATGAAGATTCTTGGGATGCGGCCATGTCGCAATAGTTTCTATTTTCTTGGGATCAACATGGATGCCTTTAGCAGAAACTATATGTCCCAAATACTCAATCTCACTCTGGAGGAAGAAACCACTCTTTTCGGGATTAATGTAAAGTTCATTTTCCTCGAGAAAATTAAATACAATTTCCAAGTGTTTTTCGTGCTCTTCTTTAGATTTACTAAAAACTAAGATATCATCGAAAAAGACAACCCACAAAGTTTTGATGTTCAAGAAAAATCCTATTCATCATACGACTAAAAGTTGTAGGAGCATTAGTAAGACCGAATGGCATCACTAAAAACTCAAAGTTACCAGTCTAAGTTCTGAAAGCAGTTTTATAGATATCTTGCTCGGTCATTCTTACTTGATGATATCTAGATTTTAGGTCAATTTTTCTAAAGATGCTAGCTCCCCTTAATTTATCTAGTAGATCATCAACTCTAGGAAGTGTTCTTGTTGAGAGCCCTGTAGTTTACACACATATCGATAAGTACCATTTGTCTTTTTTACAAGAAGGACTGGTGCTCCATATGGCGAACTACTTGGTATGATGTCCTTGAGAAAGCAATTCCTCGATTTGAGTCTAAATTTCCCTTTGCTCAAGAGGGTTAACTCTATAAGGTGCTCTACAAAGCGGTGCACTACCAGGAATAATGTCTATCTGATGATCTTCAAGACGTGATCTAGGGAGTCCATGAGGTAACTCATTGAGAAAGTAGTCAGAGAATTCAGAAATGAAAGAGTGATGGGATATATCCCTAGGAGGTGGTTCTTGAGCACTAAGCTGGTTAACCAAAATTAAAAAAGTTTTCTCCCTCTTCCTCAAAGCCCTTTTGGCTTGAGCATGGCTCAAAAGTGGTTGATCCTTACCTTAAAAAATTCCTTGTAAATAAACATTCTTACCATGATGTATAAAAGACATTGTGTGCTTTGCATAATCAATATGTGGTGTGTACTCATGTCGAAAAGGCATTCCCAAAATCATGTCAATACCATGCAAAGGTGCTACGAAGACAGTACGTTCATCCGTCGAAAATTATGCAATAGAAAAAGCAAGATTCTTCACTTTCTTAGTGCAATTATACTTTTGGTTTTAAAAAGCAGCCTTTACTTTAAAAGGAGAAGGAATCATGTCAACATGAAGAGCATGTGCAAGACATTCAGAAATAAAATCATATGTACTACCATTACCTTATCTTGAAATTTTTCCTTCATTTTAAGTAAAGTATGTGGTGAAAAAGAATGAGGATCAAGGTTAGAAGTACCTTCTTGATCAAATTTACCATTGAGCTCGTTACCATCAAACTCTGGCTCGTAGTTGTCGTCGTAAGAATCATCATCGTCTCTAGTACCAGTGTCTTCATCTCCATCCACCATGTTAAGCCATGCAATTGGCTTCTTCTTGTTGTTGTTGTTGTTGTCATTTGGATACTTATTAGCATAGTGTCCTCTCTGATGTGGTAAGTGTAACATCGAACATTGTTTGCTTTTTCATCTCGAGTCAATGAATCTAGAACATCTGTCTTCTTTGGTTCTCCACTCACTCCATTACTATGGTTGCCAATCTTTGCTTTAATGTTGTTGTTGAATTGCTGGCTTCTTTGATCTTGACCCTTGTTAAAAGGTCGTTTGAATGAAGAATTGCTGGCTTCTTTGATCTTGACCCTTGTTAAAAGGTCTTTTGAATGAAGAATTGCTGGCTTCTTTGATCTTGACCCTTGTTAAAAGGTCGTTTGAATGAAGAATGCCTGTCAAAACCACTAGAAGATGTCGAATCTTTGGAGAATTTAGAAATACGATTCTCTTGTTGGAACCTTGGCACAACATTTTTCTTTTCACAATTTAATGCAAGAGATTTAGTAGAGGTAAGAGTATGAGGACGAAACATATTAACCTCCGCTCTAATATTTTGATCCAACCCTCAGATAAACTTTCTTTTAAGATGCGTTTCATGTACTTTTTCTATAGAATGAAAGAGCATTCCAAAATTTTTCAATGTAAGTTTGGACATCCTCCCCTTTCAATTGTCTAAGAGTGTCCCAATGCTGTCGGGTTTTGGCCTTGTACTAAGGAGGTAGAAAGTGTCTCTTAATTTCGTGCTGAAAATCCTCCCAAGTATGAGGTTTATGTTGCCCATTCTTGGTAGCATTCCACCATAAAGTAGCATTCTGAATCAAAAGATTCGCAGCACACTTGACCTTGTCTTTCTCGAAAAATTTCTCCCCCGAAAAATAGTCATCAAATTGGCTAAGCCAAGCTAAAAGAGTGCGTGCATCCTTCTTTCCATCAAAATTTTGAAAAGAAAAGGCCTTACGAGACTAATGCAAGATTCTTTCTGAGAGCCGTTTTGTTGAAATATCAAGCTCGTATACAGCTGGAGGATAGCACATGGGTGCTGACAGAGTGACAGTATGGTAGATAGATATCGTGTGGTGTGTTTATGACCGCGTCCAGTTGGTCATGTGTGGTGTGGACATTACATTAGGTTTACTTTGTAGTGTGGACATAACACTATGTTGTGTTCCCTTTTGTGTGTGTGAGAGAGATGGTGACTATGGCTTCTCTCTTTCTTTATGGTTGATTATTATGGATTAGGGTTTGCTTCTCTTGTGTGTGTTACATCCTGCTCCTGTTTTTTTTATCATGGTATCAGAGCCAAGAGCTCATTAGCTAAGTTGTGAGAGTGAGTGAGAGAAGAGAGAAGAAGAAGAAAAAGCTGTGAAGGAAGCCATTGGAGCTTGGAGCAAAGGAAAAGCTGTGGAGCACACACCGGCATCAGATCTGAGAGCTAAGGACCATTGGTGAGTGTAGCAAGACCCCCTCTGCGGATTGCAGGTATCAAAGAGCAAGTTCAGTGAAGATTAAAGTGCATAAAGCAAGCAGAAAATTTCTGGTTTTGAAGCTTTCATGGAAAGCTTGTGAAGGAATGTATTTTGTCAAATGTATTGGGACAAATACAAAGGAAACACAGAGGTTCTCATGTATTGTGAAAGGGCACATGTATTAGCAACACTGGAGCAAACCATTGCATGAAAATTGATGCATTACAGGCAATTTGTGAAGGAAAAAATTCTGGTTTTTTGGACTCTACAAAACCAGAGAATATATGCCCCGTGGAGGATCAATTGTGGCAATTCTACTCAAAATTGGAGCTAGCCCTTCATACCCATGATAGATTAGGTCATTGCTAAGAGACCTATCAAGTCATTGGTGATTTCCCCTCTCTCCTAGAGCTCCAGGAGAGCAGGCGGCGTTTTCTGGATGAGTTTCTTGGAAAGTTTGCAATGAATTTGCTCTAATTCACTCATTTGGACACCAAATTGAATGCTTTAAAGCTTGGAGAGTTTAGCAAAGACATTGCTAAGGCTTTATGATGATTGGTTGCAGCTCATTTCATGCATTTGGAGCTCATTGAAGTGATTTATCAGAGGTGTGCAGGTTTGCAGAAATTCTATCCAGAAACAGAGCATTTTTAATCAAGGCATTAATCTTTGTCTATATCAAATTGGCCTAATTCCTTTGGTACAAGTAAAGTCCTATGAGTTGCTAAACTTTTGAATCAAAAAGTTTTGGATTTGGAGAAGATTTGAAGGAGATAGAGCAATTTTAGTGAGAGGTGGTACCTGACAGGTGCAGAAAAATTCAAACCAGAGGTTACAAAAATTGGTGGTTCTCATTCCCCTTGAAGAATTGGATCAAACCCTTCTAGGATATGTTGGAGCAATGTGTTGGGAAGCTAATGCAAGTTGAATCATTGAATTTGGACAAGATTTGAAGGATTTAGAGCATAATCTTGACTGGTTACTGGCGAGAATTTACTGGCGAGAAAAAAACCAGAAAATTTTTTGTGAAGGAGTTTCATTTGATTTCAACTTTGATCGAGTGTACATTGTTGGTGAACCATTGTGGGATGTTAATGCACACAATTTGCAAGCATTTGATGTGATTTGGAGAGATTTGGAGCATTACAGGTACTTCATACATTGCATCGAAAGGGTACATCTACTCTATTTTTTTGCAACAATGGGAGATGGTCCGATACAGATTGTTGGCGAGAAGCTTGATCGCACTAACTTTCAAGTGTGGAAGTTTCGAATGAAGAGTTTTTTGAAAGGCAAAGGTTTATGGAGTCTTGTCTCAGAGGAAGATCCGGAGCCATACTTACCTCCTCAACCAAATAATGCTCAGTTACTGGCTCACAAGCAATGGGTAGAGCGATCTTCGAAGGTGTTGCATTATTTCTCAATATGTGTAACAGATGCCTTGCTCATTCACATCCAAGATGCAGATACACCGAAAGAAGCATGGGGTATATTGTGCCGAATGTATGAGACAGACACTGGTGCAAGGAAGATACAACTGAAGCAACAGATTCACAGTGTAACACGAAGGAATAGGAGCATACATGAGTATGTTCAGGAAATCAAGGGTTATGCAGATTCCTTGTCATCGATCCATGCCCCGATGGATGATGATGATTTGGTTGCTCTCACATTGCGTGGTTTAGGCAAAGAGTACAAATCCTTTGACACTTCCATCTCAGTAAGATTGGGAGGAATGCCAGACTTTAATGAGCTTGTGTCATTGCTCATTGTGGAAGAATTGAAGCTTGGCCTTGGTGGTATGAGTATTACAGGTGCTGCATCCTCGTCAAGCAATGATGAACATGCAAGAAATCAGGCTTTTTACTCATCTAGAGGCTCTCGAGGCAGGGGGAGATTTACCCCTCGAGGCCGTGGAGGACGTGGTTGGAATGACAGGTCTACTCAACCACAATCAAATCAGAATTTTCAGAATTCACAGTCCTCATTTGGATCACGTGGAGGTCGTGGATTTCAATCCCATAGGGGGAGATTTGGAACAGGTGCTCGTGGTAGAGGACGATGGCAAGGTCCTCAACAAAATTTGAATGGGATTGAATGTTACTATTGTGGCAAACTTGGACATTTGGCAAAAGATTGCTACAAAAAGCAGAATGATGCGAGGAATGGAAGACCACAACATGGAAATTATGCATCTACCAGTAACAATGATGGGAGTTCAAACCATCTTTTTGCAATGAAGCATGTTATGGGGACAATGGATTCTCAGAATGCTCGAGATGAGTCATGGTATATGGATTCAGGTGCCTCAAACCACATGACATGTCATGGTGAGTGGTTTGAGAAGATGCAACCATTGGATACAAATGGTTATGTGGTCACAGGAGATGATACTCAGCATCTTATAACACATGTTGGCAGTGTGCCTTTGAAGATGCATGATGGAAATGTGAAAAATATGTCAGAAGTGTTATATGTACCATCCATTACAAAGAGTTTGGCATCAGTAGGCCAAATGGTTGAGCAGGGATTACAAGTAAGATTCAATGAGAAAGGCTGTTTTGTGGAAGATTTCAAGCATGGCTGTAGATTGGTTGCCAAGGGCAAGAAGGAAGGAAGGTTGTTCAAATTGGATGCAGGCATACCAGAATTGAGCTCAGCCATGTTTTCAAAGAGCAATGGGATTGTGCAGGACATTGACATGTGGCACAAGAGGATTGGTCATGTCAATATACAGAGATTAAAGAACATGCAAACAAGGGGCATTGTCAGTGGATTGCCTCGATTCAAATATGATGGTCATATGCATGTTTGTGAAGCCTGTCAGTTTGGAAAGTAGGCAAGGTTGAGGTTTCCTAGGGAAGGAAACATGAGTAATAGACCACTTGAAATAGTGCACAGTGATGTATGGGGCCCTGCACAAAATCCATCTATCAAAGGAAGTCTATACTATGTGACATTTATAGATGATTTCAGCAGGATGACATGGATATATTTTTTGAGAGAGAAGAGTGAAGTGCTGGAAAAATTCATGGATTTCAAGGCTCTTGTAGAAAAACAATATGGCTGTTGGATTAAGTGTCTGAGAACAGATGGAGGTGGTGAATACACCTCAAAAGCCTTTGAGCATTTCTTGCGGAAGCATGGGATAAGGAGACAGTTGACATGCAGGTATACACCTCAGCAGAATGGTGTGGCTGAGAGAAAGAATCGTGTCATATGTGAAGTGGCAAGGGCAATGCTCAATGAAAAGAGCATGCCAGATTACTATTGGGCAGAAGCATGTGCTACTGCAGTGTATATCCTGAACAAATCACCTACAGCAGCCATTCATGGAAGCACGCCAGAGATGCGGCTTACAGGTTACAGGCCAGATATTGGACATCTGAAAGTCTTTGGATGTGTAGCTTATGTTCATGTGCCTGATGAAACAAGACGGAAGTTGGATCCTAAAGCAGAGAAATGTGTCTTTGTTGGATATGCACAGGATCGAAAGGCTTACAAATGCTATAACCCTCAAACTAGACAAGTAGTCATCTCACGTGATGTGGTGTTTGATGAGCTTGCTAGTTGGTACAAAGCAAGAGATGAGGGAGTCATTGACACACTTGAGGCTAATGTACCTCTGAACTTGCCATCACAAGCAAGTTCTAGTTCTACTACTATGTCTGGGCCAGCAGCAGAAGCTGAGAGTAGTAGCAGTGTACGTCCATGGTCAGGACGTCTGAGGCATGAGAGTGTGAGCACTGGCAGTAGTGCTATGGATAAAGGCAAGAAGAAAGTCGAGGGAATTGGGATCACAGGGGAGTCCTCTAGTTCTGAGAGTTTGGATGAGGAGCTCGGGATACCTGTTGTACGCACACCTGGTGTTAGGCAGGACAGATATGTGCCACCACATGCTCGTGTTACAGGTGTACAGAGTGACCCGCATGCATTGCGGAGATCCCAGAGAGTCAGATATCCAGTTGAGAGACTGACATATAGAGATTTTGCTATGCATTATGCATACATGACATCTATGGTAAAGCATGTGGAACCTACATGCTATTCAGAGGCTATTGGAGAGCATGTATGGCAGAAAGCCATGGATGAAGAGATGGATGCTTTGGACAAAAATGATACATGGGAATTGGCTGAGTTACCTAAAGGAAAGAATGCAATTGGATGCAAATGGGTGTATAAGGTAAAGTGCAAGTCAGATGGCAGCCTAGAGAGACATAAGGCAAGGCTGGTCGCTAAAGGATATGCACAAACTTATGGTCTTGATTATGATGAAACTTTCAGCCCAGTGGCTAAAATGGCGACAGTGAGGTCTATCATTGCATTAGCAGCACAAAAAGGTTGGGCTTTACATCAAATGGATGTCAAAAATGCTTTCTTGAATGGTGATCTACAAGAAGAGGTGTACATGGAACAGCCAGAAGGTTATGTACATCCAAAATATCCGACTTTTGTTTGCAGGTTAAAGAAAGCACTCTATGGTTTGAAGCAAGCACCTCGTGCTTGGAGTGACAAAATCAGCAGATATCTTGTCAGTATTGGATTTGTGGTTGGAAATGCAGACTCTTCACTTTATGTGAAGAAGACACATGATGGTATCGTGATGATAGTCATTTATGTTGATGATTTGATTATCACAGGTGATTGTGGGAAAGGCATTGATGAGGTTAAGGCCTCTTTATGCAAAGAGTTTGATATGAAAGACCTTGGTGATTTGAGGTTCTTTCTTGGCATTGAGGTGATTAGAACAGGCAAGGGTATATGGTTGGTGCAAAGGCAATATGCACTGGACATGCTGGCAAAGTATGGTATGACAGCATGCAAACCAATGTTGACACCATTAGAGCAAAACATGAAGCTTAGGGCTGATTTGGGTGATGAGCTTGATGATATCACCATGTACAGGCAAATGGTTGGTAGCCTTATCTACATGACCATTACGAGGCCAGATCTCAGTTATGCAGTTGGTTTGGTGAGTCAGTTTATGCAGAGTCCTCGTAAACCTCACTTGGATGCTGTGAGACGGATTCTGAGATATGTCAAAACTACCGCGCATTATGGTCTTTTCTATGAGGCAGGAAAAGACATGCATGTCTATGGATATACAGATGCAGATTGGGCCGGTAGTGCATATGACAGGAGATCTACCAGTGGCTATGTTTTCAGCCTTGGTAGTGGAGCTGTGAGCTGGAGCAGTAAAAAGCAACCTACAGTTGCTTTATCTACCACAGAGGCAGAGTATCGTGGAGCAGCCATAGCTGCATGTGAGGCTATGTGGTTGAAGAAATTGCTAGATGATGTCAGGATACAGAGTGATATGAGAGTTGTCATTCATTGTGACAACATGAGTAGTATTCAGCTTGCTAGCAACCCAGTTTATCATGCCAGGACCAAACATATTGAGGTCCACTATCACTTCATCAGAGAGAAGGTGCTAGATGGGCATGTTGATTTGACATATGTGCAGACAGATGAGCAGGTTGCAGATATCTTTACCAAAGCACTTGGTAAAGATAAGTTCGAGTATTTCCGTACTAGATTGGGAGTCCTAGAGATGGACATGTCGAGCTTGAGGGGGAGTGTTGAAATATCAAGCTCGTATACAGCTGGAGGATAGCACATGGGTGCTGACAGAGTGACAGTATGGTAGATAGATATCGTGTGGTGTGTTTATGACCGCGTCCAGTTGGTCATGTGTGGTGTGGACATTACATTAGGTTTACTTTGTAGTGTGGACATAACACTATGTTGTGTTCCCTTTTGTGTGTGTGAGAGAGATGGTGACTATGGCTTCTCTCTTTCTTTATGGTTGATTATTATGGATTAGGGTTTGCTTCTCTTGTGTGTGTTACATCCTGCTCCTGTTTTTTTTATCACGTTTGAGCATCTAAAGTTGCTTTCACGGTTCGAAGAATAGAATCCTCATCACTATCGCCTTCAATGTCATGCTTATGCCTTTTACGTGATTTCAATTGGTCTTCTAATGCAATTCTATAAGTGCGTTCATTGAATAATTGTGCTTGGAAAGCTGTGAGTTGCTCTTGAATAGATAGAAGTGTAGGTAAATTAGCCCATGAAAAATAAAAGATAAGAAAAAGTTAGAAATACTTATATGATTTTTCGCTTGTGGTAATAATTTTGAAGATCATGAATCCCGTGGCAATTAGAAGAGTGGTGTGGTCATCCAACACAATCACCAAAGTGCTTAAAGTAGCCTCGATGCATTGGAAGGTCGTCCGATAGAAAAAAAATATTGAGAATCGAGAGTAAATTTAAGCTTCAGGAAGGCATAAAATAACAAAATTTGAAAATCCTGCAACTTTGAATTGCTGTAATTTATTGAGTCGAACTAGAATAAGAAACTGAAAATATTTCCAGTTCAAAGCTGGGCCAAATTTGGACAAATTCGAGCTGATTTTGATGAAGTTTTGGCTTGAAGAAGCTTGGCATATGAATCCCCTCTTATCTTTTTAGACCTTTTTGAGTAAAGAAAAGATGTAATTTTTCTCCACCGTTGATTTCTACAGAGCTTTCTCCACCGTTGTAAATTCAAATCCCTGGATCTTCCACAAAACCCCTCAGACAAGGTATAAGATTTATTCAAGAGGACACGTTGGACGCATCTGACGGAGCAGATCTTCAAATCGGTTGCAGAACTGAAAGCCAAATTCCCAAGCAAAGAAGAAGGCATCGTTCGCGTTTTTAGGGTGGCTTGACGGGCGGGAATTCGCAGTCGTGTTTGAAAGCTAAGCTTAAGCTTTGTTTTAAAAGCTTTGCTTAAGCTTTGTCTTAAGCTTAGTATTATGCCTTGTTTAAGGCTTTGGATAAAGTCTTTACCCCTTGGATATATGCTTGATGTGACCTTGAAAAAGAGACCTTCAACCAAGCCTCCAACCCTTGATATCTTCTTTCACAGAAACCTGAAAATTGCACGTACCTTCTGTCTTTCTTTTGCAAAGCCTTCCTCCCTTTGATTTTTCTCAATGTTTTTCACCTTCTCTCCCCCCCTTTGCTCTGATACCATTGAAACCACTAGGATCACGGGGAGACACACCATCCAACCAAATACCATCTGGTTCATTACTTCAATCATATTACCATAACTAAAAAATTAATAAATAATCATAAAAGCATAGCATAGCATGAAAACACGAGAGAATCATTAGGTGCAATCTATCCCCCCTCAAGAAGTGTCGGCTTCCTTCCACCTCTTGAGTATTTATGCTTTATTAATCAAAAATAGCCCATAAGCCAAAAATAGATGCACGCTTATGCATGGGCTTGCCCTTTACAAAAATGGGGGTTGCTTTTTAACACAAGCTTAGGGAAAGTGTTCCTATCTAACCACTAAAGGATAATTACAAAAAGAACCCCAAGGGCTAATTCACGTGCAAATAAATAAGTCCATGCCTAATATTAAAAAAGTGGGCGGCTCAATAAGTCCATGCCCGAATACATCAAAATGGAGTGGCCAATAACAATACAAAATCTCGTAGTAGATACTACGGCAAAATACCAAAATGAGAACCATCCCGGTAATAGCTCGCACCATATCACTGCCATCACGTCCCAGCCATTCTGGCTTACGAGCACAAAGCCTATCAATCTCACCAACCTATAAGGTTGTCCATTCAAACACACTACAAGTTAGCAAACACATGCTAAAAGTCCATGATAGCACATAAGTAATAAATCCAACACTTAGTTCTAGCTATCCCTAATTTCGTATGTCCTACACATGGAATATTCGGAATCACCCAAGTGCCATGCTACGAACATAGTGGTAATTAGGCATCCCCAATTAACCACAGAAGGATGGACAAACAAATTGTGACAGGTGTTCCCTCGAATTAATAAGTGACAGAGGGACCCACGTCATCAATGATGTAATCAAGTTCCTACTGAGCGAATTTATGGTAGTGCATCACAAATCCTCATCCTACTACCCCCAAGCCAATTGCCAGGCTGAGCTATCTTGACCGAAATAGTGGAAGCCTCATGCAATGATTGGGAATAGAAGTTACCACCACTGCTCTTTGGGCTTATAAAATGACCTACAATATAGCCATCCGCACAACACCTTTCAATTCATTCCCATGGAATTCTTAGTATAACAAGCTTAAGAATTACCAAGGAAAGGTTGACAGGAAATGTAATGACCACCACTGGTTGTTTGAACATGAATGCTTGGAAGAAGCCAGACTGCATGTCATCTACTATACAGAATGATAGTCGAAAAGTTGAGCTACAAGGAATGGGCCGATGAAAAGTGCAAAGAAAAACATATAAAATTTAGAGACATGTTTCTCATGTACAATACAAAAACCAAAAGCACAAGCTAAAGTATAAAGGGATGGGATTGCAAGAATCAACACACATTCAAACACTTGTTGGCAGTGTGGAAATGCAAGTATTCTTCAATGGTAGCAAACTTAGATGCTACTACGGCCCTTTAACTGAGAATGACTTGAAGGATCTTCATCAAAACAAAGAGAAGAAAAACGTGAGACCTAGTGAGAAGCTAAGGCTAGACAAGAAAAGTTGAATAACCGACACATTTCTGTGAACATGGCCCAACTCGTTGACTTAGAAGAGGAGCATTAGGAGATGAAGTCCGCCAGGCTAGGCATGACCACAAAGACTAGCCTAGAACACAAGTTTGTACTCATGAACCTAAGTGGTAGCCATAACCTGATGTCCCACGCTACAACCATTGTTGACACCCACAAATGCGAGAATTGAAGGAGTAGACACATTCAAAACAACATAAGATCGTTCATTGCCATGTTTTACATTGGGAATAATCCCGTGGAAGGGAACTTCTATGTTATGCCTGTAGGTACCATACGTGAAGAAGTGCTTCTCGGACGACAAGGATGGAGAGGGGGCATAATCGATGCCAAATAGATTGGGACTCATGCACTACTATCTTGCAACAACTAGCAACCGGATAGGTAATTATCCTAATGATAGATGAGGAGCCTAGTTCTTGTCAAAATTCAACACCAAAAAAACCATTCTCCTATCACAAAATTGCTCCAACCCATTGAACAACCAAAGGTAACCCATACCCCTAACAAGCCGCTTAAAATGAGACCGATTCTATAGTTGACCATAGGGTAAGTCACCAAGCATCCCATTAAAAGCCTCGCCTCAGTATAATCAATCTTTGCCACCGCGACAAACACAAGTGACCTCTCTAAAAACTATCCCAACTAACACCAATACTGCTAACATATCTAACCTTGTAGAATCAGGACCACATATCCCCCAGCAACACCAATATTTCCATGATAATGGAAAAGAAAAATGGTGGGTACCAAAAGTAATGCTCTAAGCACAAGGTTACTATGTAGGGCAAAGGAAAATTTGGGTACCAAAAAGGAAGGTCCAACATACACCAGTCATCAAAGCCACTCCACCAACTAGACCACGTAGGACAAAAACAACTCTGGCTACCCAAGGAAGTGCAGTCAGCACCAACCCATTGATGAACAATGACCTCGACAAAAATGTGGCACCTAAAGATGGTGGGTGCTTGACACACTTCTAGTGGCCCAAAGGGTGTGCAGTCTCACAAAACCAAACCGTCTCGATAAACAAGACGACTTAACAAAAATGTGCCACCTAAATATGGTGGGTGCTTGACACGCTTCTAGTGGCCCATGTTGGATAAGTGTCATCTCCAGATGGTGTCACACTAGTGGCACACTCTTTAGCCTCTAGGCATTTTTGGGATTTATAGTATTCATTTCCATTTTTTCCTATTTACACACATTTTTGGGTGGAGGAAAGGGTGGAGGAACTTTCCTATATATATGAGGCATTGTAGTTCATTTCTAATGAAGTTGGCTAGTGGTTCATTGATGATTTCTTGAGTGCATTGTCTCTTCTCTCATCTCTTCTTTCTCACATGGTATCAGAGCAAGGTGGTGGCGCACATAGAGCCTCCTTATCCTTCTTCCTCTCTACCTCTAGTCCTCTTCAACAACCCCGCTTTCAATTACGTTTTTTCATTCTTGATTATCTGCTAAATGATTGCGTTTTTGAGGATTGTGCTTGTACACCCTACTGGAATCATCATGGTCTACAACTTTGCAGAAGAAAGTTTTCGCAAATTCCTCATTGTTTTTGAGTTATTCTTCGCAGACTGCCTACATGCAGAATTTCTGCATGCATTTTTTACAGAAGCTTTCACATCCTTGATTATTTGCTAAACGAATGCGTTTTTGAGGAATGTGCTTGCGAAACCTACTGGAATCATCGTGGTCTACAACTTTGTAGAAAAAAGTTTTCGCAAATTCCTCACCGTTTTTGAGTTATTCTTCGCAGACTGCCTGCATGCAGAATTTCTGCTTGCGTTTTTTGCAGAAGCCCTTACTCATCATCCTTGCACTCATTCAATGATGCAAGAGGCTTCAAACCAGCCCCTTACCATCCTCTACAAGTGTGTTTTTAAAGCACTTCAATCCGAGTCCTACAACTCTACTTGCGGTGAAAACATTGCCAACTAGTTTTCCCTACATGCGGTAGCATTTTTTTGGAGGCTTCTTGTGGATAGATTTCTTGGCTGCGTTTTCATCATCAACTTCAGCCCTCTTCATGGTGTTTTGAGGTACATATTCATCCTCTTTTCTATACCTTTCTACCAGCTAAAAATTCCACTTTGCTACACACTTTGTGTTTGCGTTTTTGTGGACAATCAACTCCTCCATACTCCTTCTACCTAAGGCTACATTCTCAGCCCTCTTTTGGTGGTTTCTACGGAGTCTATTGGTTTATATATCGGCTACGTTTTGTGGCTGCATTTTTTTCGTACTATCTTTGTACATATTTTGGAGATACTTCCTTGGTGGACAGCCCATCTATTGGCTGCGTTTTTGGAGGTACGACACTTCTTCCCTTGTGTTTTCCTACCCTCCACTCCCTATGGGATCTCGGAAGTCCTCTACTCCAAAAGACAAAGGCAAACTTGAAGATACTATGGATCTTACATCTCCTACGATGGTTGTGGACCGGCAACTCCTACAACGGAAGTTGGTGCAATTCCTTCTTCGGTAGGTGCTTCTACTTTCTCTTTTCTGTCATATACATTACCTTCTACGGATCCTTTCTCTCTTTCTTCTTTGTCATTTATGCCTTCCTATCCACATACTTCTATGCCCTCTATGGTATATCCCCCTACATCATCTATGCCTTTTATGGCAACTTCATCTACTATGATTCCTCCTTCTACTACTTCCACTACCACTCCTCTCCCCACTCAATCATATCAGCCCTTTAACCCATTCACTCAATCTTTGAGCCTTCCAAGTCTTTCCGATTCACAAAAGCTTACTCCAAACAACTACCACACTTGGTCCTTGTTTATGAAACTTCTTTTGGAAAGCGCCGGGGTGTGGTCTATAATCATTTCTCCTCATATGGTGCCTTCTCAATATCAAACCTATATGGATGCATGGGCCAAAGCTTTACTTGTGCATGGCACGTCTACATGGTTGTGTCTCAATTTCTCTCTACAAGGAGTACGGCTCAACAATTATGGCACGCTATACAAATGCAATATGGAAGACTTTCAACGGTTAAGATGGCTAAGTTGGAAGAAGATTTGGATAAGCTTTCTATCTCCGAATCCGACAACATAGTGGAGAAGCTTGGAGAATTCAATCAAATCAAGCGGCAACTTGAAGAGTTTGGTACATTGGTACGCAATCCGTGGTACGCAATCCGGTCCACAAGCTACTTGGTAAATTGCCTTCTTCTTTTGAATCGTTCAAAGATAACATCTTTCTTCGAGTTCCTTTCCTTTCCTTTGAAGAGACTATGGGTCTTCTTCATGATAAGTGCCTTACTCGCAAGCAAAACAAAAAGGACTCGGCTTTTGTAAGCCAAGGCAAGGGCAAAGGCAAAGGCAAGGGGAATGATCAACGCAAAGGCTCTAATTCCAATGCTAAAGATTCTTCAACCAAAGGCGACAAGGACAAATCAAAGGATTCTTCCAAGGAGTGCACTTTCTGTGGTCATAGTGGCCATACGGAGGATCGTTGTTTTGCGCGGCATCCAAGAAGGTAAAAGAACTTGAATCCAAATCTAAGGGTTCTTCTACATCAACAACTTCTCACGACGACAAAAACAAAGACAAGAAGGAAGACGGTAATGCCAAGATTGCATATGTTGCTATGTCTTCTACTTCTTCATGTGACACATCACTTGTGGTAATCAAAGATCTTGATACGCATACTGGGGATGAGTGGATTGCCGATAGTGGTGCCACCTCTCACATGACGAATAGTTCTTCCTTATTGGAAAACTATAAGTCTATCTCTTCATCAGTACACATTGGTGATGCTTCGTCTCTCCCTGTGATTGGTATTGGTGATGTTTCTTTTGGAGATGCTATCTTACATGATGTTTTACATGTGCCTAAGATGTCTGCTAACTTATTTTCTATCTCTAAGGCTACTTCTAAAGGTCGGGGTTTACTTTGATGATGAAGTGATTGAAATCATTGATAGACAGTCACTTTCTTGTGTGGCACATGGTTATCAAAATGCTGGGTTTTATCATATAAGCTCTTTTACAGCACAGTTGCCACCACATGAGTCTCATCTTCTTCAATTATTTGCTTCTCCTAAAGCACTTGTTTCTAATGAAGATAGTGATCCATGGCATTTCCGATTTGGCCATGTTCCTCTTGCTACTTTGCAACATCTTGTCTCACATGACATGGTTACAGGTCTACCAAAGCTTCAGAAACCTCGCTATCACATTTGTTCTTCTTGTGCTCAAGGAAAGCAACATCGGGCTTCTTTTCCAGAGGAGGCTACTCATAGGGCCACACGCATACTTGGGCTTATTCATGCTGATCTTGCAGGGCCTATGGAAGTACACTCACTTGGTGGATCCAAGTATTATATGCTTCTTATGGATGACTTCTCTTGCAAATCATGGGTTTATTTCTTACCTAAGAAGTCTGATGCTCTTTCTCAAATTCTGAATCACCTTGGATGTTCATCTACTCCGACACTCATCTACTCAGATTCACAGAGTGCTATTGCTTTAGCCAAAAATCCAATTATTCGAGGACGATCCAAACACATTGATGTTCATTTTCATTTTGTTCGTGATTGGATTTTTGAAGGTCGCCTTCAGCCTGAGTATTGTCCTACCAAAGATAATGTTGCTGATTTGTTTACTAAGCCTCTTCCTCGACCTACTTTGGATTATCTTCTTCAGCGCGTTGGCGTTGGTCCTCCCATCTGGAGGTGTTGGAAAGGTGGTTCCCCCGACCACTTCAGTCATCACAACAAAAAGAACCAAGGAGAGAGCAATCGAAACCCAAGGCTACCAACAACACGGAAACCCTAGGTGCAACCTTAGCAAAGGGTAAGGGAAAAATTGACCAATTTACGGAGCCCCAGGACCATCTCCAAACATACCTTGGATAGTATATTCATTCCACCTCAAACTCAGTAGCCTATGATGTAGTTGAAGGCCTTACACAACCCACTTACCTACCGCAACTGGCCTCCCTCTCAAGCCTTGTTAAGTGGGCCAAAAATAGGTACCTCACCCATGCCACATGAAGCAGGATACAATTAAAAAACCTCATGGAAAATGTCAAAGAAAGAAAGAGAGAGAGAGAGAGAGAGAGAGAGAGAGAGAGAGAGAGAGAGAGAGAGAGAGAGAGAGTCGAAGAAAGGAGTTGAGAAGAGGCAAAGAAGAAAGCAAAAACAAAAGAAAGTAGAAACAAAAGAAAGCATAGGGATGGAGACTTGTGAAGGAGAGTTCGCAACAAGTAGGCCAATCATTAGTGATTGTTTATGTAAAATGGTTCTCTAATCACTGGCCTTCTAGGTACATCTTAGGATGGGGGGGCATGGTGGGTGAAACCCTGGTCCATGGTACAGTCCATCGCCTTGATTGCTAGTGCTCAGAATACCACTAACTAAGGCACTTCATCACTCACAAAAAAAAACCTTGTGCAAGATGCGCACACATGTTCTCATTTGCACATCGCGTTTTCATTTTCTGTACACACATGTTCTCATTGTACGGTCAATGAAGGTAAGACTATCGATGGGGGATCGGCTCATGGTCAGCACAGGCAATGGCCCATAAGAGAGGCTTGTCTAGCTTCTTTTGGTCACTGCCCTTCCAATGGGGTATCATTTGAGGTAGTGGTTTTCCAACTTATGGATATCGACATGTGCCTTGGGTGATGAGGGCTTTTTTGTGGTGGAGGAGTTCCTGGTAGGTTGCTTGAGTGACCCTTTCGGTTATGGCTTAGTTACACTCCTCATGCACATTTCCATATTTTTGTGCATGCACGTTCATATCTCAGCACACACATTCATTTGTGTGAATGCATGTACGTTGTTCTACGTACACACATTCCCAAAAAAAGTTATAAATATAAAAGGCTTAGTTACACTCCTCATGCATATTTCCATATTTTTGTGCATGCACGTTCATATCTCAGCACGCACATTCAGACGTGTGAATGCACGTACGTTGTTCTACGTACACACATTCCCAAGAATGGTATGTGAACATACGTACCTACATTCCCAAGAAAAAGTTATAAATATAGAAGGCCCTCCTCTAATTTTCTATTATTCACTCTCCAACTAGCCAAATTTATCCAAAATACTCCCAATCTTAATGAGAAAACACACAATCCCATTCTCACAATTGAGTTTGAGTCTTCTTGCTCTTGTGATTGAAGTTACTTATATGATTTCTCTTCTTCTTTGTTGCATGCATGCTTAGCGATTATGTGGGTGAGTGATGGTGTTGATGTAGATTCTCTTCTCCCTCTCTCCTTCTCTTGTCTATTCTCTCATGCCCTCACTCACCATGGCATTAAAGTAGAGGAGGTTGAGATTTCCATAGCTCTCTCTCTCTTTGCTCCCCACCCATTTGCAAAGCTCGTTGTGGTGACAAAAAGGAGGCAAGGTTGAGAACCCTAGCTCTCCACAAGAAAGAGTACCAGGAGTGGCTTGAGGTGCAAATTTAAGACCCTTGCATTCTCTTCTTCTTCTCTCTATCTTGTAAGGCTCAAGTGTTCTCAATCAGTGAACATATGATAACCATTTCGAAGGGGAGCTCGAGCGTTGTGGTTTTTCTTTGTGAGCTAACAATACAATCTATGGCATCTTATTACAAGCTCTACAAATGTCAATCGACATGGCATGAGATTCTATGTTTCATACTCAAAATTTTTAACTGAAGTGGTCCGAGCAGTTGTGTTTGACTCGTTGTATCATGGGATGAGTCTTCCATGTAAGGATTGGTTACCCTTGCATATGTAAATATGATTGGTTTCCCAATTGTGAACTAATGTTACGTCTCTCATATGTAAGACCTTCCGAGGATCATGGTGTATGATCCTCTTCTCTTTGCATCGTGAAGGATTTCCAAAGGTTTAGTGGTGTTCTTATATTTGTTCTCGTCTTGCAAGCAACAAGCTTGACCACACGAGGCTTGTGTCTATAAGTGGTGAGCTTCCCCAAGCCTCCCAACAATCCTTGGTGATTATGCTGACATCGACATCGTTATCCAAGATTGCAAAGACCGTCAGGCCTTTATAAACGACATGTAACACAACGTTCATTTCATTTCTTTCAAAGTAGTGCCCTAACTTATTCATGGAAACTTTTGGTTGTCCTTTTTGTTGTATGGAAGAACAACATTCATGTGGCACAACTTATCCACCTCCTATTTAGGTTTAAGTTCAGCTATGTGGACTCTTAAATTTCCATTCATCCAATCGCATAAGTCTCTTCAAAGTTGAGAAATTTTCTATAAAAGAGAACATATCGAGACATGTGGGTGCACTAGCTCATCCGTCGCATCCTCTCTTCGTTGTCACACCGAAATGCTCCTTGCCAAAGGGCTGAAGGTAGAGCTCTCTATGCCTTGATGGAAGCAACAGGAGATCCGTCTTCATGATGGTTCTCTCTCACAAAAGGTGGAGAAGAAGAGGAAGCTAATGCAAGAAGAAAACCTAAAATCAAACCTATCTAGCATGCATCCGAAGACGAAAGTAAACTATTGCAAGGAAATGATTATGTATTGCTTATTATCAAAAATGACTTATATACAAGTGACTAGTTTCCATACTCGATTGGCCAAACTTAAAATAGTTCAACCTCTATTACTAGTCTTAAGCAACTATGTACACTAACTCCGTAGACTTTCCCTATTTGACATTAAGTGCATGTAAAGTTGCTTTATAAGTTTCAGTGTCGTCTTACAAAAGTTAAGTGCATGTTCATGTGAGTAAGATAGCAAAGTGCCTTACGATAGGTCGGGCGAGCAAAACGATGTTAACTAACAAAGTGATTAACAAAAAGTAAACCAAAGCACATACAAAGAGAATTCTTTTAAATATTGCTAAATTTTATACCAAGGTGTCATATACATTGTTATGTGTACAATTATATTAAAAAACCAAGAATAAAAACACCACAATACAAAGCAAGCAAGATTATTAGATTAAATGGATACTTTCGTATGAAGAATGAAATACTCTCTTGTGATAAGAACATATGACGATTGCATGTTGCTAGTCTTGTTATGGTATTGACAATAAATAGCAGACCCTATTATCCGAGTTAATTTGGTTGATGGAGTAGGATAGAGAAAACAATGAGTCCCTAATATAGGTGGCAAAGGCCTAAAGTGAAATTACAACTTCAACACTAATTGCTTAGGGCATGCTCTTAAATAGCTTATTTATTGTGCTTTGGGCTTCCAATCCAAACGAAAAGGGATGTGAAGGATTTAACCAATTACTTAAGTTGGTTGTGTAGAATAAGAGTACATGTACAATTTTTCGTATGAAGTATATCATGTTGCAAATCAATACTCCACTGTTCTCATGTTGACTACGCAAGTACTGACTAGGTCTTTACTATAAGGCCTTGGACACACAAACAAAGCCCAATTTGGGCATTAACATGAGGCTATATGTGGCAAGATGATTAAGAGACAACTAAGGTGACAACTAAGGTAGGTTTACCATCATGCCGAATAGATTGCATGCAAGAGCCAATTGCTATACCCGTATCAAACCAGAAAGAGGGAGACTTCCAATGACATATTATCCTCAAGCTACAAGGCCCATGTCTATTGTTTAGTGTATTATTATTCCAATTGAATGATATGGTTGATTAGGCCCAATTGGCCTCAAAGTAAGATAATCGACATGGACCAAGCATGATTTCAAAAAAAAAAAAGACAAGGCATTGTTCACAAGAAACTTGTGTATTGAAGTAAATTCAGCATTGCTTGATGTTGAAGCAAGAATAAAAGCAGGGGCTTAATATGGTGTATTGGAACATAATGTGATGGATGAATGCTCCACACTAGGCAGTAGATTTTGTATAAAAACGTACTGCAACAGCAAAACCCAAGATTGCAAGAGGAACAACAAACTGCAAGATTTTGACAAAAAACTCCGAGCTTTTGTCATGGTTATATTCAGGCTGCTTGGGGGGCGTGTAGGTTGTACTCTTGGGGACGGATGACGGTTCAATGTCCCCAATGTAGTAATCAATGAGCATGTCTCTGGCAGTTTTAGAATGTCCGACATCCTCAAAATCATTGGTGGCATCCTTGGCTACAAATACAGGTTTTTAATTTAAAAAAAAAACAAATCTGAAGTATGCTTTACAGAACATGAACAATGTGTTTACATATAGCTTTATACCTGTTGCTGACAAAAGTACATCGTCTCCTCCCGGATGCTCTTCTAAGAACCTTGTGACATCGTACACCTGACAAAAGGTCCCAAACGAGCCAGTATCAGTATTAACTTTTATGACCATGAGCCATAAGATGCTCAGGGATTGAAACTTGAGCTTGAAGTTAACATGACGTGATCCCTTATGACTAGTTATGTTGGAGTAATACAAATGCCCTTCAAGAGTAGTAATGGCGAATTGGGTCTTGTTTTCCACCAGCTTAAATATATTTGCACCTTGTGGGCGTTTCTCTGAAGCCTGCACATGGCCTATTTAACGACTATTTCGGGGTCGAAAAGAGGGTGACGGTAGCTTGGAATACAAACATTCCAGGTTTGGGCATCCTTGACCCCCCTCACATGGAATGCAAAAACACATTTGCAGACGTAACAAACATTTCACAAGGGGTTCTGCCATGACATGTAATGCAAAGCACCTGTTAGTGAGCTTGTGGTCTATCTGTATCTTGCTTGCAGACTTGTACAGCGATGGTTGCTGTGTCAGTGGAGCATCGGTTCTCTCTAGAACAGCACTCAAAAGAACAGGATTCCCTAAGGACATATTTGTGTGTCAGAAAATCTGGAGAGCAAAGTTAGGGGCTATGTGAAAGAGGAAGGCCAAGGGGATTCCCCAGAGTTCATTACCTAGAGGAGACCATGAAGGCTGGCGCACATGGGGGCTTCGAACCCCGCCGCGTCTGCACTTCAAAGTGCCTTTTTGTGGACGCCAACTCGCTATCCTGCACATGAGGGCTTCGAACCCTCGCCGCGTCTGCACTCCAACTCGCCTTTTTGGGAAATGCAGGCAAGAACCTGTGCACGGGAAATCCAGATGACGTGCAGGTTCGTCGTTTGGTACTGGACGCGGCGTGTACTCTGTGCAATGCAAGGTTGCTGAATTTTTGACGTGGTGGGGAGAATATTCTATTCTCCTCAACCCGCCACAGCCCCCATCGCACCATGTGCGGGGGCCTTGAACAAGCTCTTGCCAGGTTTCCCCACACACATGTGTGCCTTTTGTCTGGCATTAGGGAATGCTATATTACAGGACATGTAACAAATTGGCACTAGCCGTTTCACATTGATGCCTTCCATGCTAGACATGACATTCGGCCAGCCCATCATGTATCCCACATCCGGGCATCATGAAGCATCATGAAGAGGACATGGAAAGATTCGCCTGCGGCAAAGATACATCTGGAACAATATATATATTTAATAGATGTGGGGACAAGAAGCTGTCTAATCCTGTTTTTCTTTGTTGGAGTGGTACTTACAGAAAATAAAATAACTTGGTTATTAAATGTCTGGATTTTTTTTCTTTCTTTTTAAATCATTGCATAGGAAAAACGAAGACATGCATAAAAGAAAATTAATCTTGACAATTCCCTACAGAATCTCTTCCAATAAAAGGCATAGAGCCTTGAAATAAATACAGATCTAATTTAGTAAAATCAACAGTTCTCTGAAAATCGTTCAAGGATTTTGGAGGGGGTATTTGTGCAGATCAGCCTGCAACAGATTAAGAGAAGAAAACGGCGTACCTTGCCCCCAATAAGAAGCCAGCAATCTTCGGAGCTGCTGTGTTCAGTGACCTGCGCAAAGCTGAAGATCTTCGACATAGCCGGGGAAAACCCTAATTCGGCAGAACAGGAGACAGGAAACCCTAATTTTTTTCGAAGAAGCAGCAGGCCTTTTCAAATGCGGGGGGGCGAAGACAAGTCAGCGCAGCGCTTTTTGTTCCTGGTTTTTGAGCTCACCTTTGTCTGGTCCTTGTTTCAGGGATTCCGAATTCCATCAAGTTTGAAATCCCTTCACGTAGGTGGGTTTCCCACGGCAAAGAAAAGTATGCCAACCGCCCTTACTCTTGGGTTCAAGATTTTCACACCCTCACATGCTTCTTTACACGGAGAGGCCACCCTTAAGTGACCTCTCCTAAGCTTGGCCCTTCGCCCTTCATGTTGTATTTAACCGTGTTCTGTATCTAGAAACTTCTTCTACTTCTGGTTTCGGCATCACTTGATTCCACTACTTAAAGCCAACTTGGCATGGCACACACCATTTTCTCTATGCAGTCGCATGTTTGCTAAAATTTAGTTCAAATTGCAACTCAGTACGGTGGATAGGGCTTTCAAATTTCCCAGCCAGGGATTGGGTTCAATTCCCTCGCACTACACTCGTGCGTTGCTATAAAAGCATGGGGGCGAGGCAAGACCGGCCTAGGGTGTGTATGTAACTATCTTGCAAAATATTTCTCACATCTCAAATGGCACTTTTGGCTTCCATTTAAAGAGTGGCCAATCTTTTTAAAGCTTTAGTTCAATAGCTAATGGTGCTTTTATTCATTGTAAATGGTAGTTTTAGACGGCCATGTCTACATTCGCCTTATCCTAAAATTTGGCATTTCATGTACCATTTAATATAGCACTTTTAGACTATCAATATTCTCATTTAATATGTCATTTATTGCTCCATTTCTTCTACCATACACATTTTCATTTGATGTCATTCTTTTTGACAACTTTTTATGCCATGCAATTTATTATGTCCATTTTTTCCCTTTCTGTTCCATTTAAGTTTGAATGCATTTTTTTCCATTTTTTCCTTTTCTGTTAAGTTTGAATGTATTTCATCATAAATTATGACACTACGTTTTTCATTTGTTGTAAGCAACATGTAGGGGTGTGTGTGCGTGTGCATGTGCATGCGCATTTCTACATCAAAAGCATCTTTTGAGTATCAAGAGAAAGATCTATGGGAGTTCTATTCACATTGAAAATGTGTCATGGTCTAGTTGTAAGACGGGAAGACGTGGGTGCACGGGGGGTCGAGGGGAATTGGGGGTGAGTGGGTAAGAAGGGGTGGGTTAGTGGGTGGTTTACAGTATGTGACACTCTCAAGAGTCGCACATGTAGCAAAAAAAAAAATGTTATACAAATATATACTATATTCAATTAACAATAATATATTTTTTATATTTTATACAAAATAATATAAAAAATATACTACAAATATATAGTACTATATCAGTGTAATGGTATAAAGATTATATAAATATAATTTTTGAATTATATGGAATACATCCTATACATGATTTTTTTAATTTTATAATAATAAAGTTATTATTTTCATTGTACGATTTATACTATATTGTTATATATATTATTATATGATATAATTTATTATGTAACATATCTATAATTTATCTTTGGTAATGTTATTTGATGTGTGTTTACATATTATATTAGTAATATAACTTAAGGTATCATATTCTTAAAATATTATAGAGGATATTACTAATATAATATGTTTTTACATATTATATTAAGTTATATTAGTAATACAACTTAAGGTATCATATTCTAAAAAATATTGTACAGGATATAATTCCTATTATACATATTATACTATTATATACAACTTGATAAAGGCAATCAAGCCTTGACACTTAGACATGGCCAAAACATACATACATGGATCCAACCTAAATCTACCCAGAGAAGCTCTAAAAGTACTTCCATCTTCCCTACTCACACAAAACAAGATGGGAGAAGAGGGGGTGTGAAATGCTCACAAAGTAATATGTCCACTTGTTGAATGTCCATCTAAGACTCATCACCCAACTATAGGCTCCCAATTGGATATAAAGATGAGCCACCTCCGAGATAGAGACCATGTAACCCTGACTAATTTCACCCTATGAAGGCATACATGTCCCAATTGGATATAAAGATGAGCCACCTCCGAGATAGAGACCATGTAACCCTGACTAATTTCACACTATAAAGGCATACATGTTCCATACCATGCACCTCTGCTCACCCAAGCAATCATGCATGTTCCATACCATGCACCTTCCCTCACCCAAAACTATTGTGCATGTTCTATACCATGCACCTCCCCTCACGCAAACTGCCATGCATGTTCCATACCATGCACCTCTAGTGCCGCTCACTTAAACTATCATTGATGCAACTAGTTTTAATGACCTGCCTAGTAGCTTGGTCCTTAGGAGGATCCTCTCCTAAGATTTAATCCCATTGAGGAACTGGTAGAGGTGCACTACCAATATCATGGGGAATTGCTAATTGTCACTAGGAGCACACAAGAGCTCAACTGAGCAACCAATATTGTTGCATACAATGGACAATCACAGTATGTCACTTACCTCATGAATGCTCGGATTCCTTGATCCTCGATGGAGCACGCGAGATCTTGACCTTTGCATTATTATAGAGTGCACAAGAGAAGCTCCACCCTCCTCGTAGCTTGATCTCTCATTCAGACACACACTCACACACATGCAAACAAGCACACTAGAGGTCAAATGAAGCAAGGTAAGTGATTGGCAAGAAGAAGAGAGTAGAGAAGAATAGCACTCAATTGCTTAGCATAGGAGAATAGAGTTTACATTTTGTCTTATCTCCTTGGTTTTTAGGTTTTACACCATTCAGGTGACCAAAGCTAAAAAAACTGAGCCTCCTAGACACTAGTGTAAACCTTATACTCGGTGGGTACCCTTAATTAAGCTATCCCGTAGTGTGCCTTTCATATATAAGTGGCGATCGTGCATGTAAAATAATACATTATAATTGTGTAGTGTGAATTCGACCTTCCAACACCCATGGTCAAAAGAGGTGAAAATGATGAAGTGGCTCAAGTGTCGTGAGACAACAGCCACAACTGATGAGGGTTAACATGCCTCCCTTCCTGATGCAAATTCCATCCCAATGAAGATGAGTTAATCTTACATGCAGAATAGGTTGGTGTTTCATGATTGTGTTATGGATCTTGTGGGAATGTGTCAAGAGGTCTGGCAAGATTTGCATGATAACTAAAGTGTTCTTGTTGAAAATAGTATAATTTTAATAACGATATAATACTTAAGCATATAATTGTGAAACTTTGTTTATGACTAGTTGAATTTCCCTAGTTATTACAAGGATTAATATTAAAGTTGGTCAAAAAGATAAGTATAGCTACCTCTTTCTAACCTATCAAAGGAAATCACCCACTATGGTCCAAAAGGGACAAATGGTTCGTAACATTATTTCATAGAATGATGGTATGAGTTCATAATATCTTTCCTTTCTCCATCGTTCTCTACAAATTCTTCTTGGGCAGTCTTTACTTCATAGGGTCCATTTATTGGGTAAAGCATACTTAGGTCATCATGTCTTGTGGGGTTTTTCCTACCAGGGACCGAAGGAATCCCTTCCCATAGCACCTAAAGTAAGTTCTACAATGCTAGCATAAGTAGGACATTGTGGAGGGCATGTGATGCTCACAGGAAAGACATGGCACAATGGGGTGAAATTATAAGAAAAATAAGTCAACAAAGATAGTTCCACAACATCGCTCTCCCAATGATGCATAAAATAGCGCAAATGAGTTTGGAAAGGGGGAATACCTAATTTCCCTTAATAGTACCAATCCATATAATCCATGTCCAAGATAGGGGCACCTTTATCACTCCATGATGAAAAGTCCATGCTCTAATTAAAAAAAGTAATATGAGATAGACTTACATTTTAATTATGCTCTTTCTGATCGTCTTTAAAAAAAATGTTTTGTGTATATGTGTTATCTTACTGTACATGTTGGTGTGCAAGCCATATTGTTGTGGGGCTAGCTTTTGCCAATAAGATCCCTCCCTATACGGGCATGAAAATTGCTAGGGAGTAAAAATGTGGGGACAGAAGTGTAGAAAATAGTATGTTTTTCCCCCTTCCTACTTCATGTCATACTTTTTTATCTCGAAAGGCGTTCTAGGTCTTACTTAACGATCCTCTCCAGCTTTGCTCCATCAATGTTAGTTGTTTAGAGGCACACCTCTCTAGCTTTGCTCCATCAATGTTAGTTGTTTAGAGGCACACCTCGTTGTTTATTGTTATGACACGCTTATTTCCATCTTCAAGGGTCGTAAGAGGATTTCATAAGATTGGATAGGGATTATGGATTTTTCCTCCTGAATGAGCATTAGAGGTGGCGCTTGGGGAAAAATGAGTTCCTTTTGTGCGATGGACTCCCCTTGGGACATGAATGGGGTTTGGATTTGGATATTTAATGAGGGTACTGTAACCTTTTTCATAGAAGTAGAAGCTTCCCCAGGCGTCCCCCTTTCTGAGGTACTCGTTAACCTTGGGTATCTTTTAGGGATCCAGATTTGTTGGGGTGTGAATGAGTGCATAGAGCATAAGCAAACAAGCACTAGAGTGTGCTGAGCAGAGAGTGCAAGAGATAGAGAGATATGGAGCAACTATGCTGAATTTATTGAAATGATACAGTCCCAAGCAAGAGACACGAAGAGTCTCATAAGTGAGGGAGCAAAAGGAAAGACTAGACTATGAGAAAAGTGAGAGGCCAGCCCACCTATTTACAGGTAAGAGGGGCTGGCCGACTCGACAAGAGAACCTGGCCGACTGGACATGGTTATGTTGGCCGACTGGGAAAAAAGGTACACAACATAGGAAAAATCCCAAAAAAATGTGCAAAATAGGGTGGCCAGCCCATAATCAAGGGCCATGAAAAGGGACACCAAATATGAGTAGAAATTGGGGATGAATGTGCTAACACCCCATCTCAGCACCAGATGTTGAACATACTCCGAGAAGCCAAAGATGAGGAGCCAAGGAAGCCTGAGAAACCAGCTTGGTGAACAAATCTACTGCATTCTCCGCTAAAGGACAATACTCCAAACATGAATCTCCAGCAAGAACCCGTTCACGAACATAGTGATACTGTATCTCAATGTGTTTCCTACGAGCATGAAACACAGGGTTCTTGGTGATGGCGATGCAACTCTGATTGTCACACCAAAGAAGATTAGATCCGGTAGGAGGACAACCAAGCTCCTCCAATAATCTCCGCAACTAAATCCCCTCACATGCAGCATAACAAACCGCATGATACTCCGCCTATGTAGTAGAGGAAAGCGCCACAATAGGCTGCTTTTTACTGCTCCATGAAATGGCTCCAGACCCAAATGAAAAAACATAACCGGTGGTTGAACATCGAGTATCTGGATCTCTAGACCATCCAAGAAGAGTGCATCCTTGGCCATAGAAGATGCCAAAGTCCAGAGTGCCATGCAAGTACCAAAGAACTCTGAGAACACACTGCCAATGCTGCTGACGGGGTTTGGATGAGAAAGAACTCAATAAGCTAACTGCAAAACACATGTCCAATCAGGAGTAGGTCAACCAAACCAAACAACTGACGAGAACCCGATACTGTCCCTGATCAATCCCTAGAGAAGCATCAAGAAGAGAAGGCTTCTCACTAGTATCCATAGGAGAAGATACTGGTTTGCATCCAGTCATCTGAAATCTGTCAAGTATCTCCTATGTGTACTTTTGGCTGAGAGAAGAAAATGCCCTTTGGGATCTGCCAAATCTCAAAGCCAAGAAAATAATGTAGAAGGCCAAGATCCGTCATCTCAAACTCTATCTCCAAAGTATCCATGACTGAACGGATCCTCATAGAATAAGAACCGGTAAAGTTGAGGTCATCAACATAGACCACAATGATAACAATCAACCCCCTCTCAAGGAGGATATAAAGGTTCAAATTTGTTTGATAACAACAGAGGCTGAGCTTTTGAAAGAACTCATCAATCCGCTGGTACCAATCCCGCGGAGCTTGCTTCAAGCCATATAAAGCTTTCTTCAGTCGGTACACCTAATCCTGTTTTCCTGGAACAATAAACTCGACGGCTGATCAACATAAACCTCCTGTGTAAGCTCTCCATTCAAGAAAGCTGACTTAACATCTATCTGGAATACGGGCATCTATGATGTCCTGTAAGAGCAAGAACGGTGCGAATGGTAGTCATCCAGGCCTTCAGAGAGCGAAGGTCTCATCGAACTCGATTCCAGGGCGCTGAGCATAACCCTTGGCCAACCAACCCCACCTTGTGCTTATCCAAGCTGCCATCAGCTCGGAACTTTGATTAGAATATCTAACGCACACCAATCACCTTACGCTGCAGTGGCCTAGGCACCAAAATCTGTGTCATTCCATTCAATAGCATTGAGCTCTGCCTGCATAGCACGACACCAAGGCTCATGTGAAAGAGCCTCGTCCCCCACAGAAGTGGGATCATGAATGATAGAGGACATAAGAGCATAGTTAACAAACATATTGCCCTCATGAATTTGTTTCCTTGAAACTCCAGAAGATCTCCTGAGAGAACCAGGTAGAGGAGTAGAAGGAAGCTCACATAACCTAGAATCATGAACTATCTGAAAATACCATCCAAGCGCACAGATCTTCTTGAACTCGCTAGAGGAGGAGCGGAGTTATCATCATCTGACTCAAAATCCACAACTGGAGGTGTAACAAGAGTAGAGGGAGGAGGAGGAGGAGACGGAGAAGGAGGCAGAGGAAGAAGAAGCTCACCACCCCCCTCTGAAGATGTAGGAGTATCGTCAAACACCACATCACAGCTCACAACAGCTTTGCCAGCCTGCTAATCATATAGACAATATGCCTTGGACACAGTGTTGTATCTGAGAAAATTCATGCGCTGAGACTTCGAGTCCAACTTGGAGCAATGCTCCTTAGGCACATGTACATACGCTGAAAAACCAAATACCCAGAAATGAACAACAAAGGGCTTCTCACCATGGAAAGCCTCATATGGAGTTTTATCTGGAAGAGCAGCAGTAGGAGACCTGTTTTGAATGTAGACACAGTAGTAGAAGCCGCCTCAGCCTAGAAACGTCAAGGTAATGAAGAATTATCAAGCATAGTATGGGCTATCTCCATAATGGTCCTATTCTTCCTCTCTCTGCAACTCCATTTTGAGATGGAGTATATGTTGTAGTAAGCTGTCTCCGAATGCCATGAGCCTTGCAATATTGATGAAACTCCTAGGATGTAAACTCACCCCCTCTGTCGTCCTGAGAGCCTTGACCGAGGAACCGGTCTCTTTTTCCACCTCAACTCTCCAATCACAAAAGTGCTGAAAAGCCTCATCCTTGGACTTCATAAAGAAGACCCAAGTATATCTGGAGAAGTCATCCACCATCACGAGCATGTATAACGCCTTACTCAAAGACACGGCACTCATAGGACCACATAAGTATGCATAAACAAGAGCAAGTGATGTCGAAGATCTATATGTCGCCTCCTTCAAAAAGGCAGCTTGGTGTTGCTTCCCTTGTAAACAAGAGGAACAAACAGAAGATGGAGCCTTGATGGTCGATAAACCCTCAACCAACCCATCCTTTAAAGCTCACTGTAGAAGCTGATAGCTCAAATGGCCAAACCGAGCATGCCAAAGAGCAGAAGAAGAACCAGAAGAAAGCAAAGCGGTCAACTTGTATAGACCACTATCTTGGACTCCCTAAGCCAAGATGCTACCAGTCTACTTATCGGCGAATGGTAATCTCATAACGAGAGAAGATCACCTCTACACCCAAGAGCACTCACTGACAAAAGGTTAAATGCCAAATTTGGAATGTACAGAACGTCAGAGAAGTACCTCTTATCCTCAGAGTAGCGGAAGATGGGGATGGTGCCATGTCCATGCACTGGCACGGAAGAAGAATCACCCAAAGTGATCTCGCTTATCTTGGCAATGAATTCCTTGAACCAATCTTGATGGGGTGTCATGTGAGCAGTAGCACCGCTGTCCACAATCCACGACCGTGAGACTGAGAAGTCACAAAAGCAAGTACACACTAATAGAAGAATACCATCATCCTTCTTGGTCTGAGACACCGCTATAGAGGAAGAGTTCTTTGCTTCTTCATCTCGCTTCTTCTTGTGATATTGGGGTGATTTATGACCCTTCTTGCCACAATAATGACACTCAATGTCCTTGTTTTTAGAAGATCTGCTTTTGTCTTTATCTTTATCCTTGTCGTTATCCTTGGAGTTCTTGTCAGAACCCCCTTTTCCTTTCTTCTGTTGATTCTTCCCTTTATCTCATGCAGCTAAAGCTCCATCAGAACCACAAGAGGTGCTAGTCCGCTCCTCAAAGCGAAACTCAATCTGCATAATGGAGGGGAGAACTTCCGCCCAAGTAACTGGAATAGGATGAGGAGAAGAAACAAGAGACTGAAAATAAGCATCAAACCACTCTAGAAGCTTGGAGAGAAGCCAAATAGCCATATCCTCAACTCAGAGCACCAAAAACTGCAAGAGCCACATGTAGGGAAGAAAACATAGCAAAGTAGATGTTGCAACCGTGAAAAGGAGCAGCCGACAAGTGAAGAAGAGAATCTCAGAGATCAAACTAGTGAGGGAAGACCTGAATCTACAGTGGAGGGGCGCCGAAAAAGAAGCCAGCTGGCCAGCAACAGAACTAAGAAGAAAACGCAAATTTGAAGGTGCCGAAAACTGAGGCAAATCTGGGGCGGAAAGTAAACGTTGACTGGGGCAACAAATTAACACTGAAACGGGAGCGATGATACCATGAATGAGTGCATAGAGAGGAAGCAAACAAGCACTAGATTGTGCTAAGTAGAGAGTGCAAGAGAGAGAGAGAGAGAGATATGGAGCAACTATGCTGAATATATTGAAATGATACAGTCCCAAGCAAGAGATAGGAAGAGTCTCATATGTGAGGGAGCAAAAGGAAAGACTAGACTATGAGAAAAGTGAGAGGCCAGCCCACCTATTTACAGGTAAGAGGGGATGGCCGACTGGATAAGAGAACTTGGCCAGCTGGATATGGTTATGCTGGCTGACTGGGAAAAAGGGTACCTGACATGGGAAAAATCCCAAAAAATTGTGCAAAAATAGGGTGGCCAGTCCACAATCAGGGGCCATGAAAAGGGATCAAAAGGGACATCAAATATGAGCAAAAACTAGGGATGAATGTGCTAACAAGGTGATAATACTGAAGGTTCATCTAAAATTTTATTCCCCTTGTTTGATTTTGAACCTTTAGAGCTTGTGACCACTAACGAGACTTGGGAGTTGGTTAGCGGTGAGGCTAGGGCTACTTGTGTTTGCTTAGGGATCCAAATCCAATGGCTTACCCTTATAGTATCCTTGAGTTTTTAAGTAAGCATGTAGGTATCCATTTTGGGGTAACTCATAATATGAACCTTTTGTAGAGATTGTCTCTTCGAGATTTCTTTGCTAGGCTGGTTGAGGTGGCACAGGTAGTGAAGTTTTAGGAACCCATTTGAAGGTGGATTGGGGTTGATGATTTTTAATCCATTGGGGTGGTTGGTTATTTTGACGAGAAGATTTTAACAATGTGGAGGGAAAAGAACCACGGACTGGTTGATCAATGGAGGATGAGGTGGAAGAGGATTCTTTAGGTTCAGACGATGGTGAGGTTTTCTCCTTATGATTCTCGACGAGGAGAGTAAGAGGCAATGGTGAGTTATGTGTAAAGGGCTAAGCAGTGGGGATTGGAAATTCCCCCAAGTAATGTAATTTACATCTTTCATTGACTTGCAACAACCAAGTATTGATGGTTCCTTTAGTGTTCTTGCAGGCATAACCAAGAAGTCTTCTACCAGTGCTCATCATCACAATATGTGTCAGTTCGTAGTATTCCAAGTACCTTGGTATTCCTACCATTGATACCTTTCACTTTTAAAGAGGTATCTACGAGTTGAGACTTCCCCAACTGGGGTGTGTGTGTGTGTGTGTGTGTTCAAGTCAAGAGCTTACCTTAGCCTTTCTGAAGCATGTGTCATTTGGTCTTATCTTCGAGCTACAAATGTAACTTCACATGTGGGTGCACTAGCTTGTCCATTACATCCTCACTCCATTGTTACATCCTCACTCCATTGTCCAAAGAGGTGAAGGGAGAGCTCTCAATACTTAGATGGAGGCAAGAAGAGAGGATCCTTCGTGATCCTTGACTGATTTTTGAAGAAATACCATGAAACCTAAGAAAGATCTTAACTGCTTGACTGTATGCGAAACTCGCCATTCCAAAACCTTTTGGATGCGATCCAAATCTATACTTAAGCCATCTCGAGAGATCTTATGACCCAAGTATAACAATTCCTTTTTAAAGAAATCACACTTAGATAATTTACAATACAATTTCTTCTTCTTGAGCCTTCCTAGAATCTCTTTAAGATGATTCTTATGCTTAGCCAAAGTTTTACTATATATCAAAATATCATCTAAGAAAACCAACACGCATTTTCCTAATAGATCCCGAAATATATCATTCATCATCTGTTGAAAAGTTGCTGGTGCAATATGGATCTGATGATAACCGGTTGCAAATCAAGCTTTGTAAAATACGTAGCTCCTTGCAACCTATCAATAAGATCGGCTGATCTAGGCAATGGGTATTTATTTGTAACTTTGTTAAGATGTTTGTAATTAATACACATCCGGCAAGTACCTTGATCTTTTTTATTAACCAGGAGAACTGGTGCACCCCAAGGAGACTTACTTGGCCTAATTTGACCCATCCTCAAGTATTCAGTTAGTTGCTTTGCTACCTCATCTTCCTCAGTTTGACTAAGAATCTTATGGTCCACCACTCATTTAGGAGGTAATCCATGAGGTAGGAAATACATCTTGAAATTCGCTCTTGATGGAATTTAACACTTTACTTTCCCAAACATCCATAGAAACAGTGTTTACATCAAAATGAAAACATGAAGACACTAGATCCATAACTAATTGAAAAAGTTCATAGTTAAAAAGATTTTCTATTAACTCAAGCTCATTAATAAAAGTTTCCTTGGGTACAACAATGTTTTCCTTAAGAGTAACAAGGTTTCCATTGTGATGGAAAGACATCAAATGTTTGACCCAATCAATAGAAAAATCCTTATTTTTTTATGAAATCATTTCATTCTTATAATTATGTCTACATGACCCAAGCTCATGACATGAAAATCAAGTCTATCTGAATATAATTGGATATCTAACGGTACTTTTGGCACCTTCTTGTCCCAGAATTGGACATGTCCCCCTCCAGCCACCCTGACCATGTACATGTGATCATTCTGTGTGGTTTCCAGCTTCATCCTTTGTATCGCAATGTTGTTAATAAAATTGTGAGTACTACCAGGATCAAATAAAATATGAACCTGATATCCATTTATTGATTCATAAACATGAAATAATTCATTTGGACCAAAAACGTCTTTACTGAAAGTACAATCTGAACATTGGCTTCCTTTAAGATGCATAATATTGACTTCAGAAAATTTACCTTGAAGTTTTGTAATGTGTACAGATTTCTTTGGTATGAACTTCTTCAGTGTTGCCTTTTGTCCAGGCACCGACCATAGTCTTATGAAAAACCTGAGCTGCCTAAATAGCATCATCAGTCATTTTGACCTTACATTTCTTTACCTTGTACTGATAATCATGAGCTAGACCATTGATAAAAATCCCACACAAGGTATAATCATCAGAATTGGCTTTGGTAGCCAATTGTCTAAATTTTTGCACATAATTATTAAAAGACTGATTTCCCATGCTATTTTTAACAAGCTTGGCAATTATTTCGAATTCATCCTCTGGTTGGACAAACTCTTTTTTAGCTTCCTCAAAACTTTGCCAACAAGTGGTGGGAATGGAATCATCTTTGAGATCCTTCCACCAAGTTAATGCCTTTCCTTTTAATAAACCCTGCGCTATCTGCAGCTTTTGCCCATCTGTGAATGGATGAAAGGCAAAATGTGTAGTCCACCTATTGAGCCAGGCATCTACACATTCTTGAGTCTTCTCCTTTTTCTCATCGCCGTACACTTTTAGTGCAAAACGACGGAACAACCGCTTTTTTTAGGAGCAGGAGATGCCGCTAAAGAGCTTTTTGCAAAGTTAAAATCTGCATCTTTAGTGACTCCATCTCGTCATGACATTTGGCAATAGTTGCCTCAAGACGCTCTGTCACTTACAAAAATTTTCTCTTTCCAACAGCCTCCTCTTCTTCAACTTGAAATTTTAGATCTTCCCCACCCAAGTTGGGATGATCACTCATCTCATCGATATTATCGCATTGACTGAGAAGTCAACATGAGAGCCATTGTAATAAAATTCTTCAAAAATCACAATTCACTTGAATTCAACTTCACTTGCCCTCTTTTAACCAAAATGATCTAGCAAATCAATTCGCTAGAACTCACTGTACATTAAAAAATGCTTTAATTAGCATTTAGTGGCTACACAACGGTAAAAAATCATGAAAACACCGTCTAGAATTAACCAAACGAAAACAACTATAAATACGAGGCATAATCGCATTAATTATACGCAAATAATCCGCATCTATCTAATGTCAACACGTAAAAAACGTACTTCAACACTAGATAACCCCCGAAAATATTAAATTCTCAAGAAAAAAGAATTATCATGATTTTTTCCTATTTTTCTAGGACCTCAAAATTTATTAATTTTGAAATCCATCAAATTCTCTCTTATGGCACTCCAAATCTAATTTTTTTTCAAAAAACATTAGCAATAAAATTTACCAAAATACAATTGATATTTCAAAAATTTTAATTTCTAGGATTTCCAAAATAATTTCTAGAATTTTTCTAATTTTTATTAATTTAAAAAAATAACCCCGAGAATCCCATCGAATATGAAAATTTTCAAATTTTCTCGACAATTCTCAAATCTAATTAAAAATTATAATTTTCTAGGCAAAAAAAAAGCTTTTTTAAAGGAATTTGAACGGTCATGGGTGTCCGAATGGACACACCACATGCCGGTCACCAAACCCGGATATTCCAAAATTTTTGAAATAACCTTTTTCTAAATTTTCATGAAATTTTAAAATTTGTTAAAATTTTTAATGCACCCCGAACGCATTAGAATACGAACTGTTAAAAATTTAGAAAACCGAAAGGTCATCCCGGAATATGGAAAGTCAACGGTTGTTGGAAAATGAAAAGACAAAAAATACCGAAATTTGAAAGGCCAATAAAAAAGGATCCCAAAGGTCAAATGGGCTCATCATGAATTTTTTTGTTAAAAAAAATCATGAAATAAGAAGATTTTTTTTAAAAAGCTTTAAGCTAATCTTAATAAAGCTTTTTTTTTTTGAAGAAAAACGTGGGGGGGGGGCCTGTGCGCCAGCGGCCTGCAGAACCCACCCCCCGGTAGCGCGCATGATTAATGGAGGGGAGAGGAGCAAAGCTCACTCCCCCACTTCATCCTCCATCTCCACTCTCTCTTCCTTCAACCCTTTTCTCCACTCACCATCCTGTGTGTGTGATTAAGGTGTTAATCATAATTTTCTATACTAATCATGATTAACAAGTTAATGATGTTTAATATTAATTAAATCTACCTCACCTAAGAGGTGTTCACACGAGGAAGAAGAATATGAAGGAAAATTTAGATTTGAGAGATGAAAAAATTACCATGCATATGGGAGAGAACCCGATGCACCGACATGCTATCCCCTACTGCATTTCAGTAGAAATCACCAGAGATTTGATAGCATGCCTGCGGGAAGCCGTAAAAAATGCATTAAAAATGCTTTTTTTACCATAAAATGCTTAAACAATGTCCTAAAAATTAGGAAACAAATTCCTAAATTTATTTGAGATGTAGGGGAATCCTTTTTAGCAAAATACCCACATTATCATGTGTGGTATTTTGGTTTAAAAATCCATAAATGTTTATTTTAACCATAAAAAATAAAGAAAAATAGCATTTCCACTTACGAAATTTTCCCACAATGTCAATACGTCATCCAAGTTGAGAAGCACTGCGTTCCAACTGCCATATTGACATTTCCAATGCATAGACCACCAAAACAAACCAAAAAAAAAAAACATTTTTTTCTTAGTAAATGTCTAAATTTACTTAAAAATGCTTATTTTTTGGAATAATGAGAGAAACATAAGAGGAGAAAAACAACAAAAATTAACTAGAGACCACTCTGATATCACTGTTAAAACCCTTAATATCTCTCTGGCTAATAACCATGCATAAACATGCATGAAACCAAGCATATACTCATCCACCCCGAGCCTAAGGGTACACACATAAATACAATGAAGTATCACGTATCTTGCCTTTACAGTGTCCCATACCACCAAGAGATATGACTTCACTCCAGCAGCACTTGGCTCTAGCTTGAAATGGCAAGAGAGTAGACACAATGATCTACACCAGATAACATCTCTTGAGAATGGCCCATGCCCCTATTATAGGAGGGCCCTCAAGTGACTCTCGACTCTCCATTTCCATGTGTGACCCTTGGTTGCCTGACCCTAACCTCAACCCAAGGTTAGACCTAACCCTTGGTTGCCTGACCCTAACCTCAACCCAAGGTTAGATCTAACCCCCCTTGCCCCACTAGAGCATGTTCCCATGCTCCCGTTATGTGCACATATAATGTGCACATAATGGGAATCTTGTCAAGGCAGCATGGAAATTGATAGGTGATGTAGAGGTTTTTCATGCAAGGACTCCTAGTTATGAAAGTGGTGTAGACCCTTCAACATAAGGTAGTGGTGGGGTAGAAGTGGTCTGCACCCTACTATGAGTGGCGGAATGAGTGTGAGGACTCCATGGAATGATTGGAATGGGTAGATGGAGGTCTGGGACAATTTGGCAAGGGTATGATGTCCACTTCTCAAACCATGGTCAACCAATTTGTCTAGAAAAAGCCCAATCTCATAGTATGATGCCTAGAGATTGGGCTTTTGCTACACGAATTTCTCGACCAGGGTGAGGCTTTGTTAGTGTGTGAATTGGAGTCGAAGTGTAGAGGACATTGACATGGAAGCTCAACAGAGGTACCTACAAGGTCACAGGGTTCTCTAGGCAATGGGTCGTACCATGGGCTAGGCTTATGCCTGCAAGGTCGAGGGTTCTCCAAGCGATGGGTCGTACCATGGGCTAGGTTTGCACTCGCCATGGTCCCCCATCCAAAGATATACCTGGAGGGTTGACGTTGACAAGGTTAGTTGTAGGTGTATGTGTTTGTGTGAGTCGTGAGATGTGAGAAGTGAAAAAATGATGATACCCACAGTGAAATATATAGGTGACGTACATAGGAAGGTGTGCTTGTGTGGGTGCACTTCTCCAACACAACTGCTTTCTTCGACTCTTTTTGCTGCTTTCTTTGACATTTACTTAATAGTCCTTTTCTTGGGGAGTCAAGATTAGTATCTTGTTAGAGGCATGGTAACAAATTTGCGCATGGTGGTGCCTAGAGCTATAAGGGAGCTATGTGACCTCTATGGCTCAATGGACTTGGCATTGTTGAGTGTATGGGATGGAGGTAGGGTGGATTCAATGGGTGGGGCAGTCAAAGACAAGGCATGAGAGGATCTTGCAAGGTCCAAGTGATGGGGTATACCATGGGCCACGTTTACATCCACCATTGTCCCCCCCACCCAAAACAAAATGTACGTGGATGGATATTGGTGCAGTGTATGGGATGGAGGTAGGGTGGATTCAATGGGCGGGGTGGTCAAAGACTAGGCATGAGTGGATCTTGCAAGGTCCAAGCAATGGGGCATACCATGGCACACACTTATGTCCACCATGGTCCCCATCCAAAAATGTACGTGGGTGGCTATTGGTGCAGGTTCCTGAAAGAAAAGAGCCTATGTGTCTATTACATGCAAAGCCTGTGGGGATGTTGCAAGTGACATGCATGGGCAATGGGTAAAAGGTGTGTCCATGCAGAAGCTTCGTCTGGATATTGTAGGTGACATGCATGGGCAATGGGCATGGGCAATGGGAAAAAGGTGGGCCTATGTAGAGGCTTCGTCCGGTGACATGCATGGGCAATGGGCAAAAGGTGCTCCTATGTAGAGGCTTCATTTGGTGAAAACTCCAACACACTGCTTTCTTCAATAGTTTTCATTCTGCTTGCTTTGACTTCTACACATGGTTTGAGATAGGAAACTGGTAGTTAATACATAACGAGGCTGTCTAATAGGCAGGTGGAAATGAGATTGGGTTGTCAATGAGAACGAAAGAATTTAGGACACCCAATCTGGCAAGAATAGTGGTAAGCCACGAACGATGGGTGGCTTGCCATATGATCCGAGAACTTTTGAGCCTCATTTTAAAGTGGTTGTGGCTATTTGGCCTGCTTGCTAGCATGGCAATGTTGGTGGGAAGAACGGAAGCATTATAGAGCTTCCACAAGTTGGGGTAAAATTTTGGATTATCGAGCAATTATAACCTTGGGTATGTGGCACTGCTTTGACCTTTTGGGCATCTTTACCTCACTTGATTAGCTCATATACAGGAAAGTTTGTGTGAGAATATGTGAAAATGAACCGGAAGCAAATAGAGATCACACAAGAGAGAGTAGACAGCCTAGAGAGATCCAAGACCTAAGCCAAGAACTAAAAAGTATTGAATGAATTATGAAGGAACAACGGCCGTGCTTATATACATCTCATGTAGAGCAGGAGCTGGGACAAATGTCATGAAGAATTGTCTTGTCAGGAGTCATGTGAGTAGTACACACCCGCTATCAACTGCCTAATCCATAAGACGTGAGGTGGAAGGAACATGAGAGTAGAAGGGAAGCTCCTCAATACCGATGAAGGTAGTCTCCTTGGTGGAAGAGGATTTTTGAGTTTGGTTGGTGGGGATGAAGAGGTTTAATTGGGGGGTTTCTTAGTAGAACCACCTTCTCTCTTTTTCTTTACAACAATCACGTTGAATGTGACTTTTGAATAACAAGTAAGCTCTTTATGAGAGGGATTGCTAGGGTAGCAGATTCATGCTTACCTTTGTTGCTCGTGGAAACCTTGGACTACCATTTTCTTTTGCCCTTGGCACCTGAAGAAGGGTCTCAAAAGTACCCTGGTTGGTCTTCTTTCATATGGCCCTATCCTAAATCATGCCAACAATGGTATGTAGACCAAGAGTAGAAAGAAGAAGTGATATAGTATCACAAAAAGCAGAGAAAGTCTTAGGCAATTTGGCGAGGAAGAGCTGATTGACAGTCTTTTTATCAGTATCTTTGCTCCCCAAAGAGACCAACTGCTTCTAAATGGTTATGAACTCCGTAAACAGAAACCATGATGTTAGCAGTATCGGCGATCTTCACTTTGGAGAGCTAATTCTCCAAGGCTACCTTCTAAGTAGAGTTCTCATGGTGATACCTCTCTGGATGGTATCCCACAATTCTTTTGTAGTTTTCCCATCATTATCATTAAATTTAAGCAATAGAGGGTTTTATGTTGAAGAAGATAAAGGCATGAGCCCTTGCATCTTTATCAGCCCATGCATCAATCTCAGCCTGAGGAGAAGTAGCATCAGGAGATGCATTAGTACCAAAAACAATACCCCATAGCCGATGATACTACCAAACGAAGGAGAGTCTTCATCTGTAGTGCCCAATCAAGATAATCGGTTCCATCTAAGATGGATTCCTTGTTGGGAAGTTGAGGAATGGATGAAGAGATGATAGTCTATGTAGAAGCCATGGAATCCTCCTCTTGAATTTATAGTAGAAAGGTTGCAAGTAGGTACCCGAGGGTTGACCACTCCTCCCTAGATGCTAGGTGAGGTGAAAGAAAGATGTAGAATTGTACTCCTATCGAGATCTCTGATACCGTGTGAGAATATGTGAATATGAAGAGCGGAAGCAAATAGAGATCACACACGAGAGAGTAGATAGCCAGAGAGATCCAACACTTGAGCCAAGAATTGAAAAGTATTGAATGTATTAAATGAATTATGAAGGCACAATGGCCATGCTTATATGCATCTCATGTCGAGTAGTTGGCTAGTAGCATTAGAGGACAAATGTCCATGAGTGATAAAAATGCCTAAAATAGCCTAAGAAATATGGAAAAATCCCTAAAAATATCATATAAATATTTGGATAAAAGGGGAATAAAATGGAGTAAAAGAGAGTTGGAAATGACATGTCTAATAGTTTAATGCCTGGAAGGGAGGTGCAGAGCGCACTTGATGGAATCCCCACTTTGTGTCGAGATTGTTTGCTGTTTGGCTGCATGGATCCGATAGCTCCATAGACGACAATTGGCCCCTTATTTGGCAAGATGGAGGATTTGCGGGCGGCATCTTTACAAAATCTAAGCATGCCATGCACATTTGGAAGGCTAGCAATCCTTGTGAGCATAGAATAATTGTGAAAGTAAAGAAAATACCACATTCACTAATTACACACACCCACATTATCTTTCCATTCATAAAGAGAAGGCAAGCATATAAACCACCAGTGATTACATTTATAATTTAACACCTTAGAATTAAATAGAGTGATCTATCTCCTTGGCTCTCTCACACACACCTAGGCTTTCCAACATATGCATACATGCCCTCTTATCATGACCGCTTGCACATACAGGGACATTTACACATGCATGTTCATAAAAGAAGAGGTGTGCAAGCATGGAACTCTAATTCATTGCATGTCATGGGGTAAATTGGTAAATTAAGACAAATCTAGCTTTAGAATGAATGATTACACCTTTTCATCTTGTGGATGCATGTATACTATATGCATGCATAGAGCAAGACCATTTTCTCTTCTCCCCTCCTTGCACTTGCTTTGCCAAACAGGGGGCAAGGCACAAGCTACTTCTTGCCTCTCCGTTCACTCTTACAGGCGGACAGGGCACCAGCCACAACAAGAGCCCCTGCTTTGCTCTTTGCAGGCTACGGACGGCACCAAGCCCTTGGCTTGTAGTTCTCTCCTCAGTGTTGATGGTCAAGGGTGGCAAGGCGCAGGTGGGGGTTTGCTTGTGTACACAAGCATAGGGAGACATAGGGCTAGGGTTAGTTTTTTTTATGTTTTATTTTTTATTTTTTAAATTTGTGTTTGTTTGTTTTTTTAAATTAATGCAAGGGGGTGGGGGCGCAAGGTGCAGGTAAAGTTTTTTTTTTTCATACAAGCATAAGGCTAGGGTTTTCTCTCTCCAATCATGATCCAAGAAACTAGATCGTGCGATCACATTTCCCTAATAATTTGACATCTTCACGTGGTCTAACCTCACCGAACTCACATCTTTGATCACATCGATTCTTGGATCGTGGGTGATTCAACATCCTTAATCGTCGATCTTGGATTGTGGCGATCTGACTCTTGGACAATCCCACTTTCTAGATGATTCCACACCCTTAATCTTTCAATCGTGATTTGACCTCGCCGATCTCACATCTTGAATTATCAATCTCACTTCTAGGATCTCGATTCGACCTCTTTGATTTCACCCTTCGATCATTGCTTTTGAATCGTCGATTCTACTTCTCAAATTGTGATTCGGCTTTTCCCTATCTCTTGGTTTCAAGTGGATGACTTCTACATCCTTGTCTTGTTAGATCTATTGACTCACTACTATAAGAAGCACTCATCATCAAAGATATAGTGCCTAGACCTATAGAGATGGTCATGAAGCCTCTTGCTCTTGAGAGACCAGTCATACATCGGTCTCAAGAGCATCGATGGAATAAGGAATCTAGTCTTTTTTTAGGTGTTTTCATAGGTGCCGCATCTCATGTGATCCCATATAGTTTCTCCTATTTAAGGTTGTAGATCTATGCAATTGGGCTCTATCTAGCACCATTAGGCAAGAATCCCACTGTGAAAGTGTGTCTCAAGACCTTGAGCTGGCCTTTTTAAGTGAGTTTAAAGATATAAACCACTAGCCTTCTTTGCTTTCAAGAAGGCAAAGTCCGAATGAGTAGACCTTAGCCTCATAAATTTGATCAAACTTTTCTAGGTACTAAATGGGATCTCTAATTTTGTTAAATTTGGTCATCATCCATGAGATGTGGATTGGCTTGGTTTTTCCCAACTTTGAGCCTCTAGGTGCTATGTTGGTCATAACCCCCCTCTCCATTTCAAACGACATTCTTAGTGTGTCGTCTGCTGCGTATTTATGTGGTGGTGGGCCCAAAGATGAGGAATGACTCCTCGAACGATAAGAAAGTCTACAAAGGAAGATCTAAAGGATCACGTGAAGCAAGACAAGGAAAATTAACCAAAGGACCATGATGACACACAAGTTGAAAAAGCCAATATACCCTCTTCTTCAATGGCACCAGGTGACCAATATGCCTCTCCCCCACTACTCCCGCTTCCAACCCACTACTCCCGCTTCATTCTCTCCACCCCAAAACCCCACCCAACCCTCTCCCGTAGCCTCCACCAATCCTTAAGCCTCATCTTCCACTAGGCTTCCACTAGGCTTCCACTAGGAAACCAGCTGCAATGCATTCAACACCACCTTTTTGGGGGTTCTACATCACCTTAACAATCTCATCACCTAAATAAATAAGCCCCCAATCATTGAACCTTTCCATGAAGGGACCAACATCAATGAGGCACTACCACCAACCGTACAAAAAGAGCCAATGGAGGATGATGGGAAGGAACCATCATTGTCCTTCATGTCCAAGAGCAACAGATATATCCACCTCATTCTTGGGAACTCGTATGATGGCAACTTCAATAGCCCTTTTTAAACAATCGAAGTCCGCTTAGTGAACCAATATACACAAAAGATGTATGCCAAATGGAAGGTCAATAATCCAAAGCACACCATACACAGTCGACATTATATTGATAGATCCATGCTACTACAAAATAACATATCATATGGGAGTACAACCCAAGTAGTGATGGAAGCTCTAACTCTTAAACAATTATAAGATATGGGAAGATTGCACAATTTGTTGAAATTACAGCAATGTGGTGATGAGCTATGGTGGATCAAATGCTAGAATCAACATCATTAACAAAGTGATTAAATGATAATTAAGACTTGATTAGTGAGTAATTAACTACTAATAGCTTAATGTAGGCATGGATAATCAAAAACCAGCAAATTCTCATTAGGCCAATGCCTCAATTTATAGAGTTTACATATCCAAGCATCTAATCCCACTGATTTCTCCTTGATTCACTCCACCTCTTTTGCTTGATTCTCTCCACGTCTCCCAGAATATCTCCACACTTCCTAAATCTTCTCATGCTACCCTTTATTCTCTCCTAGTAGATTCTTCTCACCTTTTCACAGGTTCTCTCAGATTCTCTTTTACAGCCTCTAACCAAGGGCTTGTTCTCGCACACACCCTATTCACTTGTATATTTCAACACCTCCCCTCAAGTGAATACTCTCTAGCACACCTGGACCCTATACCAAGTTTCCCTCTTACTTGATAGTCCGCGTGTCTAGCACACCTCCCCTCAAGTTAACTTAGCACACCTGGACCCTATACCAAGTTTCTCTCTTACTTAATAGCCCATGACCAGTGCCTCAAGTCCCTAAACTCATAGTCCTTGACACTCTCTCTCTCTCTATTTGTCCAAGGCTTACTACAAGTGCCCGCGACCTTGACTAAAGTGCTCACACATACATCTACCACGTGGCCTACATCATCGGGGTGGCTCAGAGGTGGTTTTACTTTGTTGGGGCAGGTTACATTGGGTTGTGGGGTCTCTCTCTCTCTCTCTCTCTCTCTCTTTCTCTCTCTCTCTCTCTCTCTGAGATTTTCACATGGCTCCTCACTCTTTGGAGCCTCACATCTTCTCTTGTCTTCAGTCTTCTTGTCGTGGCAACTTCTCTTCACGCGTCCATGTCTTCCTCTTCTTTTAGTCTTCTTGTGGCAGCTTCTCTTCTTGTGTCCATGTCTTCCTTTAGCTTTTCTTCTTAGTGTGGATCCTCTTCTTGGTAGGAGATGTTCTTCTTCTTTCATGGCTGGGGCCATGAGTTTGTCCGTCAGTTCTTCTTGCTCCATATGAGCAACATGTTTAAATGTTTTGTTGACAGTTCTTTTGGGCTTTTGATGTTTATCTTGTGTCATTATGTAATGCAAACCCAAATCTATGCGGGAGGTCTTACCTCTTGCCTTATTCTGGACAAGGACAGTGTCTGATCCCATTTTTACACTGATGTAATGTGCCCAATACATAATGAATATAGCATTCATTCTTATGCACATTCCCAAATGCAACTTTGGTTGTGAATAATCTTGAATTTGAGTGTGATTTATAGGCATTAACCAAGGGTTAAATGCAAAATGATGATTATCACAAATTTATCAGCATTTACCAGAAATTATATTAAATCAAAGGTAACCAATTTGTACGGAATGGTTGGAGTATCAAACCAACTCCGAATTGCAATCTGAAGTTATAGGGATCTGTATTAGATACCTAATGGTTAATTTAAACCCTCAATTGTACCAAAATACAGTGATTAACACTGATTAATCATTGATTAGCAAATTAATCCTCTATTTTGTGTGTAAAAAACAGAGTATGCGGGGAGCCCAGATCTGAGGCCTTAGAGTTCAAATGAGCTCAAATCCTTTCAAGGCCATTAATAGCAATTAGTCTAGTAGAGGATTAAGCCAAGAAACATAAGATTTGACCAAACATTGAATGCTTAATCTCTATTTTACCAAAGTCACCTGCAGATTTGATGAAGAGCTCGGATCTCACTAAAGACTTGATCAAATCAATTTTTTGACTTCAACAGCTTGTAGAGCATGCTTGAAAACACCTGGGGCTAAGAGGAATTAGACCCATTTGATCTGTGGAAGCAACAATGTCAAATTCACCTCAGAAAAACGGTGCCTCTTCATTCGCGATTTTCTTCACCTTACGTTGGCGGTTTGCGCTTCTGATTGGACTGCTGGGCTGGAGCACAAATGAGTTGGCTATGTTGGGCTAGAAGGGTTTGGGCAATGGTTGAGTGTGCAAGGAGAGGGAGCTCCTCCATTGGCTGGGGGTGCAGAGGTTAGTTGAAAAATAACTAAAAATTTTGATTATTTTCTAATTATCTATTAATCTTGATTAATTAGATAATGGGCTCATAAACTTGATGGATTCTAGGCTTGGCTCTGATACCATGTTAAAATTACAGCAATGTGATGAGCTATGGTGGATCAAATGCTAGAATCAACATCATTAACAAAGTGATTAAATGATAATTAAGATGTGATTAGTGAGTAATTACCTAATAGCTTAAAGTGATTAAATGATAATTAAAATGTGATTAGTGAGTAATTACCTAATAGCTTAATGTAGGCATGGATAATAAAAAACCAGCAAATTCTCATTAGGCCAATGCCTCAATTTATGGAGTTTACATCCAAGCATCTAATCCCACTGATTTCTCCTTGATTCACTCCACCTCTTTTGCTTGATTCTCTCCACCTCTCCCAGAATATCTCCACACTTCCTAAATCTTCTCATGCTATCCTTTATTCTCTCCCAGTATATTCTTCTCACCTTTTCACAGGTTCTCTCAGATTCTCTTTTACAGCCTCTAACCAAGGGCTTGTTCCCGCACACACCCTATTCACTTGTATATTTCAACACAATTGTGCTGAGTGAAATCGGGATTCACCCAATGTTCATACCGATCAAGAGAAGGTGGTCCCAATGCAAGTTCATGCCAGTGGCATGTTCTATAACTTTCCTTACCTCGATAAGCCCACACCACTTACCTGAACAAAGATGCAATTTCACGTGGAAAACTTCAATGATCAATATCTTGTGGTCGTATATGTTCACACTAGGCCTAACATCCATTAAAAATACTTAAAATAACTTAACTTTATAATATTAGCCTATGGACTAGTTACAATGACTCTTTTCTAATTTCCAATTGAGCATTACAAAACTTGGGATACAAAAAAATGGCATTAACATGCTCCCCTCTAAAGTAGTTTCCATCCTCGGAATCCTAGATTATGGAATGTGTTAGATGTTTGCGATAAATCTAGTCACTAAGGAGGCAAAGATTGATAGTGTTGAGACAAATGGATTTTTTGATGGCTCTACGATGAATTTATCCTCTTCAAGTTCTAAGCAAGTTGTGAGTCAGTGTAAGGTGCAACACTTTCCACGTGGGAATAGAAGTAGGCAGAGGAGAAACAAAAAAGAGTGTGGGACAATGGTGGGGACGATTGTGGAATAGATTATGTGCCAATAGGTGTGGCATGTGAATCATATTGGTAGCCTAGATCTAATGAGGTATCCTTATTTGGTGGTTCCTTGTCCTTGTTGTGGTGTCTCAATATTGTCAAAGAACTATTCAACATCTTGAAAAAGATTCTCCATCTTCATCATCATTGGGGTAGCTACCATGGGATAAATTGAAATAGGCCCTTCTTACAACATTGGCATGTAGCTATATGAAGATTCTATTGTACAATAGGATTATACCCCTCGGATTGTAGACTATGGTATTGTGGACTTTCAAATGTCTTCTGGTAGTTCTTCAAACCATCCTTCATTGTCTGGCCACTATCGACTTTTTTTCAGTAGCTTCCCTGATGCAAGTGTGAGTGTAATATTGCAATATAGGATACTACAATACAACTCCACCATCTACTCTTAATCGTCGTCATCTAGTATGGTTACAGCACCATAATTGAAAGTTTAGTACCAATAGATAAAGAAATAGCTTAAAAATGTTCCTTAGAGTTTCTAATTGTAGGATCCCATGGAAAATTCCATGGCCACCAAACAAGCAATGTATAATTGATGTGGTGTTATTAGTGATTCTCATGATGTGATGTGGGGGTAGTGGATTTTTGTAGTTAATGTCATGTTAACCAAATTTGGGATTAACATATGTTGCCAATCTAGTAATATTATACATCAAAGCGCAAAGACAAAGACACCAAAAAGATGTACAAGCTATGAAGCAAAAGTGTCCAAATCGACAACTTGGACGGGTGCTCGTAATGATCCAATGGAATACTTTTGGTGATTTCGACTCCAAGAGCATGTCGTAGCAAGCTAGAATGATATTGCTAATGATGTAATTCATAGACATATATGAGAATAGGCATTGTATAAGCAATAGGCCACTTATGATCCAAGGTGACTTACACAACAGTTAGTAGCAACCTGTTGCTTCTTCAAAATCATAATCCTCATTCTCAAGATAGTGCCACTAGTCAAGAAAGCTTGGTATTCAATCTTAATGAAGGATCAAATTTTCACCAACAAATAAAATTCAACAATAAGGTCGAATTCTTCCACTACTACCTGTAGTCACCTTCGAGGATATGACGCATAATGACTTTTGAAAGAGCTTCGTAATCATGTGACAAAGATGGCTTTCCCGCAAACCCTTCATCTTTGCTTTCCACAACATCGGCGACATTTTCGATCTTAAGAGGTTGGTGAGTGACTATTATGCCATGCCTCACCAACCCTGACCAAATCTCACCAAACTCTCAAGCCTTGCGTTATAGGCCAAGAACCAATACATAACCCTCGTCAAGTGAAGAAGGGTGCCACAAAGGCATCATAACTTTGACTCCCCAAAAAAAGGATAAATGGTAATCGTAAGGTAAAGGAGAAAAAAAAGTCAAAACAAGAAAAAGGATTAAAACTATCAAATGGAAAATAACACATACGAGCACACCATTAGCCTGTGCAACCCATGCACAACACTTCATTATGCACTAAGGGCTTCGCATATCATAGATACATCTTTTTGTGACAAGACACTCGCAACCCCAAGCATCTACACCAAAGTCTTGTCATCAAAAAATTATCCTCATACCTATCTGGATGGGGAGGCCATGGTGGGAGCAAGCTTGCTCCATGGTATGACCCATCACCTAGATTCCCTTTGAATGTGCAAGGATCTCCCAGATCTTCAAGCATACAACATCGTTGCCCTTTTCTTTCCCTCTTCCTCGACCTCTTCTTTGACTATACTAACCATTGAAACAAAAAGCCTCTACACTACAAACTCTCCATCGTCGAAACACCCGAGTTCAGTAACGTGAGGGCACGATCACCTTTAGGAAAGGGGGTATGTAAAGCGTTCCAGTCAACATGGCCTCACAGGTCCTACTCTTGTAAAGCATTTCATCATCTTACCTTTTGTGCGCCATCGAAAACATGCATTTTGAAAAGCGACGCTAGAATATATGAATTAGCCTTTACTCTATGGTTAAAAAGTCTAAGTTCATGAATAGGCATAGTTGCCATGGACTATCTTTAAGTCATGCCCAACTAAGTGAATTACTAACCACTCTATATAAGATAATTTTGACATTAAGGAATACTTAATCTTTCTCCTTGCAATAGAACTCTTGCAATCTCTCTTCTACCTACTCTCTTGCATGAGCTCTATTGGATCCATGCTTGTTTGCTAGATGCATACGTTTAGTGGATGCAAGCTTGGATAGCATCCGTTGTAGAGTGCGCTTCCCCTCTTCTTTCACCTCTTGTAAAATCAATCCAGTGTAATCCTTGCCACCATCAAGGTGGTTCAAGAACTTCCTCCACCCCATGGCTATGGAGCTCTTTGATGTTACAACATAGTGAGAATCTAGATGATGGGCTAGCATACCCAAAACCAAGAAGTTCCATTTCACGGCTCTGAGTCAAAGCTCCCAACGACACATGTTTCAACAAGGTTAGGTAAAATTATACTTTTAACACGAGGCATGATATTTCATGATATTTCATGATATTACAAGACTAGTATGTCAAGGCATCTAGATAGAAATTGTGCCAACTATCATGTCTATCACTCATGTGAGCATTGTCTATCTTTACTTCAATGGGTAGCTTTAGAGCTATTGTAAGAATCTCCAAGAGGCATACATGAAAAATATCACAAGAACCCCTAAATCTAGTCTATCACCGCATAGCAATGTTTTCCCTACATTGCTTCTTGTATAATTGTATGCATATTGAAAAACAAGGTGTTGAACAACAATGACTAATGTTTTCTAGAAGTCAATAATTATTTGTTGAGTCGCTTCATTTCAAGGCAAGAGATGCCCATACATAAGTAATCAAAATATTGAATCTACTTAGATATAAATCTAAAGCCTTTCCAAAATAAGTAATACTATGTACATGAAGCCTCAACATGCATGTCATCATAAAAGATAGAGCTCTACAATGACGAGCTTATTCATCTCAAATTGTTAGCAAATCTTGTGCACAATCAATGATTGCACATCTTCATATAGCCTCATCTCCCTAACAATGTGAGCAGATCCTAATCTCACCAATGGAAATCCTCATGGTATGTAATATGCAAGCCCCAAGCCCAAAACCAACCTCAATGAATACACAAGAAGTAGCTTACTCTTTTGCCCCCTATCCTCGACATCCATAGAAGCTATCATGTATCAACGTACACATGGCTATATCTAAGAGTTGTTATCATGTTAATTATTCATTTAAGGTACTAGTGAGGCACATATTCCAAGGACACATCAGCTACCCCTTACGCATACACTCTAGGCCTCACAGCTTCAAGCATATGTAACCAAGCTTTACCCATATCCTCTAGATATTGAATTCATGGAGTTCGCCCCATCTTTGGCTAGCCTCTGGTGGCCATATTAATTCCTTGTTACATGCCAATGAGTGATCGACGTGCATCAATGTACTAACATTGTCTCATAGACCTACATGTGATCACGTGATAGCCGTTTGTCGTTACTCATGCATGCAAACGGTGCAGTGCATTCAAGAGAATCTACAAGGTGTTATGCATCACACATTCGAACATGAAAAGTACCTATCGAACTTGCACTATTCCGACGCCATGGCAATACAGCCATGGACTTGCATTTACAGGAAGTTTCACACAAATAGTGGGAAAACACCCTAAGAACGTCTGCGTTCAAGTGCTACTGCACACACACATCGACCCTAAAGTACCTGGAAACTTACACAAATGTCTACGAGAGAGATCAAAGCACGAACACCTGTTTCCACACCAAGTTAAACACTCAACTGCTCTAATTCACAGTCCCACCGTCTGAGAGTAGAGGCTGCAGCTTGGAGAGAGCAGCTCGTTTTGAAAGGCTCAGGCAATGGTCAACCAATAAGAAAACACCCACATCAAAATAACTAATTAAACTCAGCTAATTAGAACGCAAGATGCCAAATACTGCACCACATGTGACATGCAGGAGGCAGAGATCAGAACAGCTATGCACACATCAAACTGCTCCCACATAACTGGACTGCCCAATATGCTTGGCATGCTAAAACGTTTGGCAGCAGTAAGCACTTGCTTTGCACACGTACTTATCATTCCAAGCCCTTTGACATAGCCCACACCTGTTTCGGCACACGATTACACACATGGTTTGTGCACATTGCACACCGTGTACCACACATGCCTCACTCTTATTTTCTTATTAATGGACAGGTCACACTGGCCATATATTGGTCCCCAAAAAAACAAGTCCCTTGCCCAGGTTAACTCGAGACCAAAGAGCTCAACAAAAGCAAAATCCTAAAGACAATTTCACACTAAACCATGGTTCAGGACTTGGCAGATACAGATGTTGGAACAGATAGCACATGGACTTCAACACTAATAAAACAATGGGATCATAGAGTGTCAGGAAGTCAGAAAAGCATGCATATGTGATCTGATCTCTACACTTGCAAACACGAAAGACGCCCATCATCATGTGTTAAATAGCTCTTGTTTATAACATATGGAGTGCCAGTCCCCTGCAATGCCACTCTTTCTCCGATGCAAACAAAGCATTATGTAGCTGGTGAGGAGTTATAAACTTAGTATTGCACGTCTGTATTTACAGATTTCTTAACGCACCCACCCTGGCACGTCAGCATGCACACAGTGCACATCTTGACACATATCTTGAGACTTTATGTTGATATATCAGGTCCCATTGACCATAATATGGTTTCTAGGAACTATGGTTTCAAGAGGGTATCCTCCACATGCACTCACATATATACACACACAGACAGAGAGAGAGAGAGAGAGAGAGAGAGAGAGAGAGAGAGAGTGCACCACACGCGCACAAATCTTGAACCTTCAGAAAGCTATTTCACCCAATGTTTTTATTGGGGACACCATACATGCCTTATGAAACTAGTGCATGTCGTCCTGAATGTTTTTGACCTAATGAATAACATGTATGGAGGACGGGCTAGGATCTACTAAGGTACAGATTTTCTGCTTCAATGTATGCTTTCACAGAAGCCCAAGTGACTTCAATTGCTGTACATGCTCAGGAGGAAGAGGAGGTGGTACCCAATCTGAACCCAGCAATTCACCATCCAAATCCTCCACAACATATTCCTACAAGCCAGCAATTCTGTCAGCAAAATACGATTATAAATCCCATACAAGACTTCAAAATCTAAAAAAGAACAGCATGTCATAACACTCGCTAGCATTACTCAAAAGATGGGTTGGAGGGGATGGATAGAAAAAGGAGGTTATTTATGGGGAATCATACAACTACAGAAACAACACTAGTGTGTGTTTGAAGCAGGTAAGAGCACAACCATGCATGTGGACAGGCCTCAGCTGTCAAGAAAAAAAGCATGCTGGAAGTTTGTCACACTAATCTCACATGCTACACATCCCTGCTTAGGGCGTGGAGACCATCTCCTTGTTACCTCCTTGCTATACTCTACCTTGGTTAAGATCTTCCTCACACTCATTCTGATATCTCAAACTGCCACGAAACCAGGCACTTTTTGGAATTTCACATTGTCAGTGAAATCCTGATCATCATTAACAACTCTCAAAGCTCTCACTTACCAAGACTGCGCTACATCAAGCTTCTCTCCAATCCACCAGTATAAAAATATATATTCTGGAAAGACTTTATCCTTCATCCCCATTACTTCACTCTAAAAGCCTTTCTCTGATGCCTTTAATCACAATCCAAGCGGTCATTTATCATCATTTCTCTTTTTAAGCTGCTTCGCATGCACCAGTACTCAGCTAAAGATCCCCTTTGCATGTGCTTTGATTTTCCCATGATTTGGCACCAGTAACCGGGGTCCCAACCTGTATACCCACTCCTCAAAAGCTTCTGATACTGTTGATTCTTCCAGAGCTTTCCACATTCTTACATTCTATTTTTAAACTACATAATTAAAATGCCCTATCTTGATTTAGCACCCTACTGAGATGAGGCAGGCCCACTGCCTCCAAGTTGCTGGTAATGCCATACCGAGTTTCATGGCAGCACACCAGTGTTTACATTCCTACAAGCATTACCCTGCCAGCAGTATGCCTACGCTCCCTTAAAAGGGCTAGTTAGCTCTTATAAAAGGGGTCCCCTTGTCATTCTACACTTGGAGGCTTTCAGGTTTGGCCCTATCCAAATTGGGTGTCCATGACATAATTCGCTCTTGGCCCCTACACAGGGCATGTCAATGGCAGCCGTGTATTTGGCCCTCCAAACATGATTATCTTTAGTTCAAATCAGGGCTAGCCTGGAAGACACCTTAATCCCCAGTAGACCATATCCAATGATGCTCAAGACATAGAACCAGCCTCCATCATTATCCTCAAAGTCAACGGTACATGCTCTATCCGTAGTCCATGCCATGGAACCCCCATGATAAAGCCGACCCTGTCTTGCCTCACTGTGATCAGGCAGGCAGAATGCAGAATGCCTGCGAGTTGTTCATAAATCACTTACCTAGTGCCTAGTGTCTTTCTATATCAATCACAGCACCAGCCAGACAAAGAAAAGTATGTTCTCCCGCTACAATTTTCTCATAGAAGCTTGCAGGTTTGAACCTGGCTGGCATGGATGCAAACCAAATTGGGCACCCATGAAACCAACAACCCTTTTGCTCTGAAAACCCCACACAGCCCTTTCCAGCTGGTTGTTGGGCCAAACACTGCCCTCACATATCGTTCTACCGCCAATCCAACTTCTAGAATGTGGCCCTCAAATCTGGCCCCTTCAGTTGTCATATTCGAGACGTGAGTTTCTTACCTTGTATGCCCACACCTTAAATGAAGCATTCTGAGTAACCCAGATGAGAGTGGAGCAAAGTGGTATGAATCTATCATAATAGATGCATTGACTATACAGGCATGTCCGAAAAAGCAAGGAGCATAACTCAATTATTAACAAGCTTCCTTACTTTCGTGAGCATTCTCTTGGCTAGAATATGATAATGCCGCTGCCATATCCTTTGCCCAACCATGGTTGCGACAAGGACACTGTAGAAGATGCCAATGATGGTGAAAAGAGCCAGGGCAATGAGGCCCATTATAAGGATCACCGGGGCTCCAGCTTCTCCTGCACCTCCAAGACAAGTACTGCATTCACCTGCTGTCCCAGCACAGCCTTCGACACAAGCCGAACAATCCGCCCACATGCAGAAAGTTCCTGATAGATGGCAGTCCGCGCAGACCCTATCACCAGCAAGAAAATAGCATAGTGAAATTGCAAGGACCAGGGAAAATCCAATATACAAAATGATTGGCTACTTGTGCACTATACTAACTCGGAACAATTAAAAAAGTAGAACAAGCAGTCCACATAGGATGAGAACAGAACATATAAGCATTAGATTGCAAGAGGCACAACAAAAGTAGGTGCAGTATTGCGAAGAAGTCTTCAAATTCCAAGCTTTTAACAAGCTCTAAAGATTGGGGCATCCTCAAGGCACCACTAATCTAACAAGGATTCTGAACATTAAAAGTCGAACTCAGCCAGAGAAACTTCTGCCAACACGGATAGCATGTTCCTCATGCGTGGTAAGGTGGCAGCCATCTTCCTCCAAAACACAAAACAGTTGCTTACCTCTCAGCTTGAATCTAGCATGCTAGAGATACCTGCAGTCCTCTTTCTTATCTTAAGTGGTTTTTGGATCAACAGATTCCAAATCCTGCTTGTCCCACTAGCTGACATGAGGCTTTTCTGATCTTGACTTTAATTCTTCAATTAAGCCTTGTGACCTAGCCCTTGTCTTTTATCCTTCACACTGAACCTTAACCTGATGCTCTACGCCACATAAACCACCATCTTAGTAGCCCTCTAAATATGCCAAACTACATAGCTTCCCCTCAAAGAATCCAGTAATACAGGATACGCAGCACTAAATGCTCTGCTTTTGTAACTTCAAATTTTTATAATCATTGCATCAAGTTTGCACAGAAGAGACTGCATATGGAAGAAAACAAACCCGGAATGGCAACAGCAGAGGCAGAGTTCTCGACACGGCTGTGCCAAATCGTTCCTCACTCGTCGATCATAACAGGTTATCACGCAGCCGGAGAGTCCAAGCAAAGCAAAAAACAGAAGGGCCCCTAAAAATTCAAACCATTCAAGAATCAAAAAATATATGTACAGACTAAATCGAAACTAAAAGCAAGGACTTTGACACAAAAGCAGGAAGAATGCAACATAGTTCATTAAGGATGTAGAAAAATTGGATTTTTACCACAGATGTAGAAAAATCGGACTGGGCTCTTGAATCCCCACAGCAAACGCAACCAATCCTTCTGGTGGTGGTCAATGCAGTAGACTGAATATGATAAAGAAACAATGATCTGCACAAAAAACAGTGGTAGTTTAATTGTGTTGATAATATATTTAAAGCTTTGGATCAAGAACATTGCTTCCAATGAGTGAATCTTTTCTTGCTCAATGGATTTCCTTAACCATCTATCAAAATAAGAAAGAATACTTTCACCCATTGGTATATCCTCCCAAGGTGAAGACAAATCCATTGATATGTCCTCTTGTGGTGCCACTAGAGGTGTTTCTGTCTCTTGTACCGACTCCTTTCGCTATTTGTGACAGTGGTATCATAGCCTAGGCTTTTCCAGATTGATTGGGAAAGAGCAAAGATTCTTGGGAGAGACTCGGAGAATTCTTCTCTTTACACCATGGACAAGACGGCACTATTGGGGTATGACATTAAAACATTGTTCGAGAACATGACTACAAAGTTCCAAAAGACTCTAGATGCGTAGAAACTGTTTTATTCAGAGCAACGGGACAAACTTCTTGGACAGTTGGCTGTACGAGAGGCCTTGCTAAGCAAATATCGGCGCTACCCCTATGTTGAGACACTCCTGTCTGGAAAGGTAACTTGGGATTGGTCAGTTATTGACATTTTTTAAGATCTAGCCCAAATGTATGCTCAGGATCCTGCAAACTTGGCCTTTCGATATCTCTGGGAAGACGACGACAATCGGTTACAGCCAAACGGTGATCTTCTCATTCTAAAATCTCCTGAGCAATACCGAAAACGCACACCAGAGGATTTGGATGAGCAGTCGTGCTATGAGAAGAAGAGACCTCGACTGACATCCCTGGAGGAGCAGCAAAAGCTTGGAGATCCCCACCCAGCATCCCTTGAGTCTGAGAAACGAGTGGCATGTCGAACCAAGCCTCGAGCTACTGTGAAACTTCGTGCGTGGCAGCCTACATGTTCTGATTGCGGAGCCGAAGGTCACATGACAATCTTCTGCCCCCAACCAAAGATCAAACATTATGAAAATGCTGAAGCCTCATCTGAGCTTTAGATTAGCAAATCTCGGCCTCACATCAAAGCATAAAATTTTGTACAAGGATGCTAATTTTGCTTACACTTCAGCGGTGTATTTTTGACTTTGTCACCAATTGGCCGACCATTTGGTCCATCTCCAGTTTTTGCGTCTTGTTCACTTGAGGCCAGGCCGGTGTCTCATGTGAAGAGACCAGTATTTTGCTGACATGGACGGGAGCCAGACTGGTGCCACCCGTGTATGACCTGGACTGTGTTCGACCCATGGAATTGTCACGCCATGGAAGAGCCAGTATTCGTGCCGTGTTTTGCCTATGGGACTGTCACACCATAGGGAGACTCGTGCCTGAAACTGTGTCTTACCTATGGGACTGTAACTCCATAGGAAGACCAGGTTTTTATATTTTACGTCGTGCCAGTTTTGTGCCGACAGATATTTTGTACTTGTTCCATGAACGGGAGATATGTCCATGTTACTTTTTGCACCTGCACACATGTTCTGCATGTTTGAAACTGTTTTCACATGACTTGTATTTTTGTGTTTGCCTGCTTGACGTGTTACTTACTGAGCGGGGACGCCTGCCAGTGAGTCGTGAAGTCTGCTCTGTATTCTGACGAGTTTTGGTGCATGTGAACAGGTGGTAAGTATATTGCACATGTTGTTTTAATGTTTCATATTCTAACCCTTTGTTTTATAAGGTTATAGGTTCACACCCACTTAAAAGTGGGCACCCACTTAGGGGCCAAGGTGGGGAGCCACACTTAAGTGAGTGTGGGAGTGGGCATGGTCACCTACCACACCTCTTTGGAACTGGCCACCCACATGCAAGCGTGGGGGGGCCAGCCAAAACAGTTTGTTTACTCCTCCTCCAACCATAATAAAAGAAGCCGGCGACCACCTTTGAAAGACACGATGATTTTGTGCGCCTCCATCATCTTGCGCTCCATCGTTTGCTGACGGCTGAGCCGGTTGCGCATGCTTCCTTCTCCATCGTTGCTGGCGACTCCACAGGCTAGAGTGGCTGCGCTAGTCCTTCAACGGGCTGTACCCTCTGCACTGTAGGCTGTATGACTATATGCTGCGCCTGTCTACAGTAGACACCTTGGGTGCGCCTCCTCCTCCTCCACTACAAAAATTGCTGCGCATGCACTTCTACAGGCGGCTGGCTGGCAGACAACAGGCGGTTCCTAGCAGACGGCTGCACTTCTCCCAGGCGACTGCATCCCCACCACCTGCAGGCGGCTGTGCTCTCCATCAAGGCAGGTGTCTGTGCTCTCCAACTTCAGCGAGCTGCTCATTCTCTCCACGCTGCAGCCAAGCATCTTCTCCCTTGCAAGTGGTTGTTCCTTCTCTCACAGCGGGCAGTTGTGTCCTTTGTGGTGGTACTTGTCTTGGTGGCTGCGCTAAGTTCACCACGAGGCGACTGAGCCATCCCAACAAGGTGGCTGCTTCTTCAACAAGGTGTTATCTCTCCTAAGGCTGCCACTCTATTTCCTACTTTGAAAGAGGTTGCACATCTTCTCCACGGGCGACTACAAGAGGAATTCACCTCTCCTGGGTGGCTACATCTTCTACACGAATACCTCGGGTATCGGTCCTCTATCTGCCATCCACAAGTAAGTGAATTTCAGATTTAAGTAAAGTATTTCGTGTTAAATCTGATAAGGGATTCCCGACTCCCTATACGGCCAACACCCGTTCGGTGCCGGGTAGTCCAAGCTCTATTGGCGAACCTCAGTCCAAAGGTGCTGAGATCGGGAGAGCCAGGCGTTAGTATGAGAGCGCCTGTTTGTGCGTGGTCTCGGAACACCAGTGAGGCGCTCTCCGCGGAGTCCAGTGAAAGCACAGGACCGTAGAGACTGGACCACGCTAGTGGTCGTTCTGCTTCGAGTATCTACTTCGAACGTTGACTCCGAGCATATTTTTTTGGTATTGTTTTCATATGTACATGGACATCATCTGGTTCTTGGAACCCATGGAGCATTGTATTTGTTAAATACTCCCAATAAATATATCATATATTGAGGGGGGGGTCGGCCCGTTCCGGCCCCAGTGCTGGTGTCCATCTTTCCATTTCAATTTCATTTCAGTTTCAAGTTGAATTAAGTTGTCCATTTCAAATTGTGGTTTTAAAGATGTGCTATTAAGCGTGTGGGTGTCCAACGGAGTCTTCCCACTTGACGGGATCGGTTTCATTGGTATCAGAGCACGGTTGTTTCCCTCTTCCTAGTGGGGAAACGAACCTGTGTACTGGACATCCCGCTTTTAGCACACTTTAAACACAATGAACAGCCAAGGCAACCCTTTGGAAGTGCCAAATTCGAGGGGTCCATCTAGTGCCTCTCGTGGGTCTAATGCCCTGCGAGGAAGACACAAGCCCCTTAAAAGGGTTAATGATAGTGAACAAGAGCCTGATGCTATGAGGGCTGAAATGGAACATATGAGAAAACTTTTGCAGGCTCAAGAGCAAGAGTTAAAGTTTTTGCATGAAGATCCCCATGTGCAAAGTGCTATTGAAGCTAGAAAGGCTGATGCAATGGTAGATGTAACTTTTGAATCAATGGCACGGGAAGTGGGCAAGAAACCAAGGGAGTTGGCACTTGCCTACCTTCTCCGCAAAGGTGATATCAAAGACGGGGATGACGGAGAGCTGAAATTCAGAAATCCACCTCGTTTAAAGCATGGAGATCTCGCATCTCAAAGGCTGAAATCTTTAATGCAAAAGGAAGAGGTGACAGTCACCTCTCGACATGCATCTTCTCCACAAGGCACTAAGCCTGACAGATATATGTATGGTGTTCATGGAGGACATGAAAGCCACATGCAATCAAGACATGTATCCCATAGTAAGGGTGACAGGTCTGCTTCCAGAAAAATTTTGCCTTCTGAGTTGTCTCATGGAGAGACACTGCCTTATGTAGGTAAGTCACATGCATCTGAGTTTCAAGTTCGTGGAGCACATGCCACCGTGCCTCATGAAACTTCTAGTGGGACAGGCTGGAACAAAGAGACAATGAAAGCGTGCAACAGTATGTTAACAAGTTCTGGAAAGTGTTGCTGGAAGTAACTCCCTTTATGCAAATCACTGAGGATGAAAGAAAGAGGAAGTTTCGTTCTGGACTGCAACCAGCATATCGATCGGACATAGAATTACACCCGAAACATACTTTGCAACAACTCACAGCTTCTGCTCTTGCTACGGAGCAATTGGTGCTCAAGATTAAGCAGGATCAAGGAGGTTCCAAGGGGAAAGACAAGGCTGTCCCAAATCTGCAAAAGGGTGGACAGCCACCTAAAAAGAACTTCCAGGAGACCTACAAGGGTGGTAAAGCTGAAAATAACACATCTAAAGATCAGGGCCCAAGGAAGAACAAATTCGGCTTAACTCCGGAGCAAAGAGAGCAATATACCAAGGATGGAAAATGCTTTTCTTGTGGTAGCAAAGACCACATGTTTCGACAATGCCCAAATCGCAAACCAAAGCACGAGGACAAGCAGACCAAGGCTAATGTACATGCAGTTCCTGATGTGCAAGGAAATACAAGTCATGATGCAAAAGAGCGAATGGTTTGCAAGGCTTGGGGGCAAATCAAGGATCAGCCCACCTTATTCATGTTTGATGACTGTGCAACTGACAACTTCATCTCTATGCAAACGGCAACTGCATTGGGTATTGAGGTTGAGAACATGGGACCTCAGATTGAAGCCGAAGCTGCATTTATTGGTAAAGAGGTGCAGGTTACCCCATTGATAGGGAAGTTGCGCATCCATATCCAGGGCTACCTTGATAATGAACATTTCCTAGTTGCTCCACTGAATCGATGTGATGTATTGTTGGGCAAGCCGTGGCACCATAGGCTTGAGCCCCGCAAAGACTACAAGTCCAATATGATTTCTTTTATGCATAAAGGCCGCATGCATTTTATTGATGCTGGCAAAGAAGGGGATTCCATCCCACTTGTATCACACATCCAAATTAATAAAGCAATGAAAAAGAGTCTTTCTGCGTACTTGGTTTTTGTTCGTGATAGCCTTGTACCAAATCATCAAAATGTGGATGCTGTGTCTAATGATAGGCTGAATTTTCTTCATGCATTCAACGACTGTTTTGCGGACTCGTTGCCAGGTGAATTACCTCCCCAAAGGCCCGAAGATCACCGCATAGATCTTGTGCCAGGTAGTTCTCCACCCAACAAACCCGCATACCGAGTGAGTGCTGCACAACAAGAAGAAATCATGAAGCAAGTAAACGAGCTTTTAGAGAAAGGTTTGGTTCAGCCCAGTTCCTCACCTTACTGCTCTCCTGTGCTTCGTGTTCAAAAGAAGGACGGATCATTCCGTATGTGTGTGGATTATAGAGCATTAAACAAGCTTACCATCAAGAACAGATTCCCAATTCCACGTATTGATGATATTTTGGATAAGCTTGATGGTTCGGCTTGCTTTAGCAGACTTGATTTGAAGAGTGGTTATCACCAGATACGCGTGGTGCCACAAGATGTCCATAAGACTGCATTCAGGACAGCCTTCGGATTATATGAATTTTTGGTAATGCCTTTTGGTCTCACTAATGCTCCTGCTACTTTTAATTGTATGATGGATAGGATATTCCGTCCCCATCGCAAATTTACAGGAGTATTCTTTGATGATATCTTGGTTTTCTCCAAGAATGAGCAGGAACACAGAACTCATTTGGTCACAGTATTCGAAGAGTTGCGGAAGCATAAAGTTTTCATTAATGCCAAGAAAAGTGAGTTTTTCCTTTCAGAGATTCATTATTTGGGTCATATTGTATCCAAAGATGGAGTTACAATGGATCCTGCGAAGATAGAGACCATTCGCAATTGGCCCGAATTGCAAAACGTACATCAAGTACGTAGTTTTCTGGGATTATGTTCGTATTACAGGCGTTTCATAAGGCATTTCGCCATGATTGCCACTCCTCTACATGATCTCACAAAGAAGAAAATCACTTTCAAATAGACTTCAAAGGAACAGGATGCTTTGTTGCAGCTCAAGCATGCTATTATATGTGGTCCAGTATTGATTGTTCCTGACTTGCACAAGTCATTCGTAGTTGAATGTGATGCTTGTGGGGATTGCATAGGAGCTGTCCTAAATCAAGAAGGGCATGCAATTGCATACGAGAGCCGTTGTTTGCATGATGCTGAGCTTCATATGGATATCTATGAGAAAGAGCTCTTGGCTGTAATATGGAAACATTATCTTCTTGGGGCTGAATTTGTAGTCAAGATAGATCATCAAAGCTTGAGATACTTTCTATCTCAAACAAAGCTTTCAGAGAAGCAGATGAGAATGGCAAATTTTCTTTCCATGTTTCATTTTCAGATTGTGCATACTCCAGGAAAGAAAAATGTGGTGGCCGATGCACTATCCAGGAGGCCTTATGTAGCTGCAGTCTCAGTGGCCTCTCATGGAGACTTATCTGCTATGCGAGATTTGTACCATTTGGATGCTGATTTTTGCCATATATGGACTGATTTGATGGCTGGTCATTCACATGCCTCTTATGTTATCAACGAGGGTTATCTTATGAAGGATAATTGCCTATGTGTGGTGAACGATTTGCGTCCAAAGGTTATGGACGAATGTCACGCTCCACCTTATGCTGGTCATAGAGGTATCATGCCTACTACACACATGATTCAGAGATATTTCTTTTGGCCGAGCATGCGTAAAGACATTGAGGCTTATGTACGTGCATGTATTACTTGCCAAAAGGTGAAATTTGATAGGCAAAAACCTCCAGGTTTGCTTCAGCCATTGCCTATTCCCTCGCAACCTTGGGAAAGCATTACTATGGATTTTATTATGGATTTGCCTAGATCCCAACATGGGAATGATGCTATTTGGACCATTGTGGACAGGTTTAGCAGGCAAGCTCATTTCTTGCCCGTCAAGAAAACCATCAAAGCTGATCATATGGTAAAGCTTTTTCTTGCTAATATTTTCAAGCATCATGGTATGCCTAAATCCATTGTTGGGGATAGAGATCCCACGACTACAAGCCTCTTTTGGAGGGCTTTATTTGATAATATGGGTACTAAACTTGAGTTTTCATCAGCTTATCATCCCCAAACGGATGGCCAAAGTGAAGCTGCAAATTCAGCCGTGTTGGATTTGTTGAAATGTTATGTGGCAGATCAAAAGACTGCATGGGAGAAGTATCTTCCACTTGTTGAGTTTGCCTACAACAATACAATCCATGCCTCCACGGGAAAAGCTCCCTTTGAGATTATTTATGGCAGAGTGGTCTTGCCACCTATCCTTCGTACTAAGGATGAGATTTTTGCAGCTAATGAATATGTTTGTGACTTGGATGCTACCTTTGGTCAGGTGCGGACAGCCATTGCAAGATCTCAGGATAAGCATAAAATGGCTGCTGACAAGCACAGAAGGGACATGGAAGTCAAAGAAGGTGATTGGGTTTTGCTGAAATTTGAGAAGACTCGGCTTCGGAAGAGGCCAGGACGAGAAGGATCATATCCTAAGCTTTCTCCTCGCTATTATGGACCCTTTAAGGTGATTCACAAGATCAATGAAGTGTCCTACAGGCTTGCTTTACCTAGTCATTGGAAGATTCACAATGCTTTTCATGTGAGTCTATTCGGAAATATGTGGGGCCAGATCCTGATGAGCCTGTCACAGAAGATCCGCCAGAGATTGAAGAGCTTGAGGAGATCCTCCAGCCAGAACAGATTGTTTTTCACAAGGAGAGAAAGCTACCTGCAGGAAAGCTTTCTAGGAGATACCTTGTGAAGTTTAAGAATTATTTGCCTATTGATGCCAAGTGGGTAAATGAGGATTATTTTGTTGATTACCCGCAACTGTTGCAGGCATATCTTGAGGCTTTTCAATTGAGGACAACTCCTTAGAAGCCCGGGGGGATGTCACCAATTAGCCGACCATTTGGTCCATCTCCAGTTTTTGCGTCTCGTTCACTTGAGGCCAGGCCGGTGTCTCATGTGAAGAGACCAGTATTTTGCTGACATGGACGGGAACCAGACTGGTGCCACCCGTGTATGACCTGGACTGTGTTCGACCCATGGGATTGTCACGCCATGGAAGAGCCAGTATTCGTGCCGTGTTTTGCCTATGGGACTGTCACACCATAGGGAGACTCGTGCCTGGAACTGTGTCTTACCTATGGGACTGTCACTCCATAGGAAGACCAGGTTTTTATATTTTACGTCGTGCCAGTTTTGTGCCGACAGATATTTTGTACTTGTTCCATGAACGGGAGATATGTCCATGTTACTTTTTGCACCTACACACATGTTCTGCATGTTTGAAACTGTTTTCACATGACTTGTATTTTTGTGTTTGACTGCTTGACGTGTTACTTACTGAGCGGGGACGCCTGCCAGTGAGTCGTGAAGTCTGCTCTGTATTCTGACGAGTTTTGGTGCATGTGAACAGGTGGTAAGTATATTGCACATGTTGTTTTAATGTTTCATATTCTAACCCTTTGTTTTATAAGGTTACAGGTTCACACCCACTTAAAAGTGGGCACCCACTTAGGGGCCAAGGTGGGGAGCCACACTTGAGTGAGTGTGGGAGTGGGCATGGTCACCTACCACACCTCTTTGGAACTGGCCACCCACATGCAAGCGTGGGGGGGCCAGCCAAAACAGTTTGTTTACTCCTCCTCCAACCATAATAAAAGAAGCCGGCGACCACCTTTGAAAGACACGATGATTTTGTGCGCCTCCATCATCTTGCGCTCCATCGTTTGCTGACGGCTAAGCCGGTTGCGCATGCTTCCTTCTCCATCGTTGCTGGCGACTCCACAGGCTAGAGTGGCTGCGCTAGTCCTTCAACGGGCTGTACCCTCTGCACTGTAGGCTGTACGACTGTATGCTGCGCCTGTCTACAGTAGACACCTTGGGTGCGCCTCCTCCTCCTCCACTACAAAAATTGTTGCGCATGCACTTCTACAGGCGGCTGGCTGGCAGACAGCAGGCGGTTCCTAGCAAATGGCTGCACTTCTCCCAGGCGACTGCATTCCCACCACCTGCAGGCGGCTATGCTCTCCATCAAGGCAGGTGTCTGTGCGCTCCAACTTCAGCGAGCTGCTCATTCTCTCCACGCTGCAGCCAAGCATCTTCTCCCTTGCAAGTGGTTGTTCCTTCTCTCACAGCGGGCAGTTGTGTCCTTTGTGGTGGTACTTGTCTTGGTGGCTGCGCTAAGTTCACCACGAGGCGACTACAAGAGGAATTCACCTCTCCTGGGTGGCTACATCTTCTACACGAATACCTCGGGTATAGGTCCTCTATCTACCATCCACAAGTAAGTGAATTTCAGATTTAAGTAAAGTATTTCGTGTTAAATCTGATAAGGGATTCCCGACTCCCTATACGGCCAACACCCGTTCGGTGCCGGGTAGTCCAAGCTCTATTGGCGAACCTCAGTCCAAAGGTGCTTAGATCGGGAGAGCCAGGCGTTAGTACGAGAGAGTCTGTTTGTGCACAGCAAAAAATAGCAGATTGAAAACCTAAAACAGCAGTAAGAGAGCAACGCGGAACCCTAAAACAGCAGAAAACAGCAATTCGAAACCCTAAAACAGCAACAGACAGCAATTCGAAACCCTAAAATAGCAAGAAGAGAGCAATTCGAAACCCTAAAACAGCAGAAAAAAGAAATTCGAAACCCTAAAACAGCAACAGACAGCTATTCAAAACCCTAAAATAGTAGTAAGAGCAAAATTCGAAACCCTAGAACAGCAGAAAATAGCAATTCGAAACCCTAAAAGGGCAGACATCAATTCGAAACCCGAAAACAGCTTCTCTTCACACAGCTGTCTGGATGTCCACGGAGAGATTATCCCGCCGAGCTTTTGAGGCATCCAGACAGCTGGCCGAGGCTGGACACACTGGATCTTGGTATGCACAGATGCTACAGTGGTTCTCACATCATGGGATAGACATTGAGCGGTTGCCACCTTTTCAGTATGATCAGTCTGCTCCACGGGGTTACCTCTCTCTCAATGAGAGGAACAGAGTGATGAGACAGGACATATGGCAGCACTACATACAGGAGACATGGACAGCACCAGAGAGCCCACTACCACCGAAGATGCGGTATTACAGAGACCACTTTATGAGCATCTCAGGGGATGGGTTTATACATCGACCGCAGTACATGGATGTATACATGCCACACAGCTCTCGCGTTGCTATTGGACAGCTACGAGTCTCATCACATCAGCTAGAGATAGAGGCTGGGAGAGCAGCACGGGTTCCCAGAGCTGAGCGGATATGCAGATTGTGCCGCGAGGAGGTGGAGACTGAGGATCACTTTGTATGTAGATGTAGAGCCCACCAGGGGGTCAGAGATAGATATGCAGGATTGTTTGAGGAGCACTCTTCACTACATCAGTTGATGGAGGCCTCGGACCAGCGACAGCTTGGCAGACTACTACTAGAGCTTCATAGTTCTCGAGAGAGACTCCTCTAGACACCCGCTCCCACTAGGGGTGGGAGACAGTCCCAGCTCACAGATTTCTTCCAGAGAGCTATGCCAGTGCCAGCTGATGTACCACGTGGGGTGACCGCACAGAGAGCAGAGGATTTTGAGAGCTAGCAGGAGACCTAGACAGACTAGACATAGAGCACCCCGACTCTGTCACCGAGAGATAGCAGCTATCCGAATGAGACACCAGATGGAGACACAGGAGAGGCTAGCTCGCTTTCATTCAGACTCAAGGTACATGTTCATGCCATTCACAGCCTCAGCATCGGCGATGTATGATATCTTATATCCCTCTTATGGCACTGGATGGAGTTAGCCATAGATCTGCATAGCATGCTTGTACTACCCCTTCAGCATATAGAGATGCATCTTGCCTTAGCACTCCATCCACATCCCCACCCCCTCTTATATTGTTTGTATATGGGCTCCACCGATCCATGATGATTCACAATTGTATCCAGACACATGCACACTTTTTCTTTTCTTTCTTTTCTTCCGATGACCGGAAGAACACAGTTGGATTATTTTTTTTCTCTCATAGGCCGACTTTGGCCTCTCGTAGACGTTAATATATCTTTCTTTCTTTCTTTCTTCTCTCTCTCTCTCTCTCTCTCTCTCTCTCTCTCTCTCTCTCTCTCACCAAGATGATGAGATCTCGGAAATGGGAGGCTCTGCATTCAAAACTGAATACAATCATCAACAAGATGGAGAAACACGTGCTCACTAGCTCGAAGAAGCCAAAGAAGCAACCCCTAGGCGGATGGGCAAAAGACAGGCTGAAAGTTATCACGGACATCCTGATATGGCAGGAAAATACACGGGATAGGGAAATTAAAGAGCTCAAGGAAGCCCATGCGACTAAAGTGGGAAAGTGGAAGCAGAAGTTGAAGACCTCAAGTAGGAGCTACATGTATGCAAAGCATAGATGAAGGAAGAAGGGAAAATTAATCCCTCCCTTGCCTTGCAGGTTGAAATCTTGAAAACAAACTACAGGAAGGTTTCGTGGCCACAAAGAAGGAGATGGAGAAAGAGTCGGCCGCAGTGATTAAGCAAGAACTGGAGAGAGAATGGACAGAAGTGGTGAGAAAACACCCCCACCCACACCCAACATACATGATACCTTGGAAGAGGACAAAAGAGAGGAGGTCCGCGCTCTTCATGTGAGGGTGACGGGACTTCAAGAGGGGGGAACTCCAAGGCTAGCGCTCTAGCCCTATCCAAGAAACTCAAAGTGGAAAGGACCCTTATGTGGACACGTGGCATGTGGGATGGGACCCCTCACGAGAGCACCCCTCATCTTGAAATTCCCAAACCTTGCTAGCAGAGAGGCCTTCATGGATACACGGACAGATCTCCTAGAGGAGAAGATATACCTAGAGGATGATCTTACCCAAACCCACGTAGAGCACAGACTTGAAGCTGGCAGTTTAGAACTGCAATGGGACACTCTGGTTGGACATTGGGGGACTTACAAAAGCTTTTACGAAGAGAAACATCATCTTCTTCATAGAGATCCACCAGAAGCCCAGAGAGGGGGCTACCACGCACACGAGTGGGTATCTACCTAACCGAGAGGAGACATGCACATGTGGTGGGGTATGCGGGTCTGGCGGAGTGGCAGTACTATTCAGGACACACCTACAGCTCATGATCACCATAATCCACAGGAACATGGAGGCACGCTTTATGTGGGTGAGGTTACAGGTCCCAATGGAGATATGTATACACATTGCAGTCTGTTACTTCCCACCTAGGAAGTCCTCATATGCTATTTTGGAGGAGGGAGAGCAATTTTATCCCCTCCATGCAAACATCATTGAGTTCCCATGCTTGGGTGAAGTTCTCCTGTTAGGGGACTTCAACCCCAGCACTCAAGAGCGAGCAGCTATGACCAAGAGCAACAAACCATGTGGGAGATAGCCTTGGAGGAGACTGACATGCAGTGGGCATTATAGAACAGAGAGGACATTACAGCATCATGGAGAGTGTTCCCGCGCTGGGGACCACACATGGCGTAGCCATCTTCAACAGGATGTCCCATTGGCCTTCTTCCGGAGCGCTCACATGCTTCCCACATGGTGGAGGCTCGAGTATAGTGGATTACCTAATGGGATCTCCGGCTTTAGTCACATCCATACATGCCTTCACCATTCCCACCTGCCCCCCTGGAGCCGACCATGCCTCTCTCTCCTTCAGCCTTAGCTTTTCCCGACCATGCCTCTCTCCTTCAGCCTTAGCTTTTCCCAACCATCCTCACCACCACCACCCATCTCCCACTACACCCAAATTCACTTCCACCATGATGGGGACTCTACTCCGACCATCTCTACCGACATCTAACAAATGTAGACAGCAATCTCCCACTAGCCGACCTCACCTCTCAGTTCACCACAATCTTACACAGATCCCCCTACCGGCAACATGCCCCAAATTGATTGGTATGATGAGGAATGCCATACAACACATGAGCATCTCCTACGCGAGGTTGCAACTGGCCAAATCCAAAAGCAAGATGCTCAAAGGATTAACCAAAACACAACCAAACGTAAGAAACGAGCACATGTTAAGGGCCAATACAAGGACTTATACCAATCTCTCAAAGGTGTGAACTGTAAGGAGGGCTAGAAGAAAATCCGGGAGAAACAACCACCCACACCCATCACATCTCCATCCATATGGCACACATATGCACGATCCCTGTACGAGGTACCAAATCAGCCCCCCATCCCACCACCATCACATCCATCTTTTTCACACCTGCCACGGTGGCCCGAGCCATCAGGAGAGACTCAAAAATTGTAGATCACTGGACCAAAAGGGCCTCTTGACAAAGAACATCTCCCATGTGGGGGAAAAAATCTTGCACCCCTCCTCGTCCATATGTTCAACCGGGCTCTTTCAGAAGGCTTCCCACCCACCTGGACAGTCCATACCATCACACCCGTCCATAAAGCCAGAGATCCCATGGACCCTAACAATTACAAGACTATTATGATTGGCCACACACTGGCCAAACTTTATGGGTCAGTACTTGAGATGGAGCTCAACACACTAGCATAGAGACGGGCACAGAGCATCAGGGCAGGCAAGCTTCCACAGGTCATTCTCCACTTTGGATCACATCTTCACCCACCAAGCCATGATAAAAGAGGCAACAGCATGACACTGACGGGTTTTGATATGGTGCCCTAAGCCAAACTACTGCAGAGACTCCAAGATTTGGGATTACCATCAGAAATGATCTAGGGGATCACTGCATTATATGAGGCGGTCATAGGGTGGGTGAGATGCCCAAAAGGATTATCATCAGAGATAGCAACAGATGGGCAGGAGTCATGGTATAGCCAAGTATGCACCTAGTTCACAAGGCAGGGACTCGGGATGGACCGCCTCCCGCCACTCTAGTGTGACCCAAACTCCCCATCCATCGGGCTGTCTCGGAATGATAGGAACCAGGTGATGATCCCCGGTGATCAAATATGATTTATTGGGACTATAGATACATGATACCTAGATCACAACACATGAGGAACTATCACAAAAACAGCAGTACTACATGGATACTTTCATGAGGCTTACAAAAGATGGTTTCATACTGAGGGCCAAATAACTTACATATACATGTCACATGCCATGCGGAGTACAGCGGGCCCGTTGCAGGTCTCATCGCATCACCTGAGGATAGAGACAGGGAGAGCCATGCAGATACCTCATGAGGAGAGGATATGCACTATATCGCAGAGGGAGGTCGAGTCAGAGGGGCATGCAGGTGCACTGTACATTATGAGATCTGAGGGAGGTTCCATTTGGACCCTTATCCACGCTCATGGATAATCCAGATCAGCTGTGCCTAGGCCTCTTCCTACTAGAGCTTCATCAGCATTGAGACTCACTTCTTAGAGAGTTGAGAACTCATGGGAGACATCCACCCCAGCGCCGCCTGGTGACCATCACTCATTTCTTCCGACCACGAGAGGACACCACACCAGCCATGCATGACATACCCACAGCCTCATTGAGCCACACATTCTGGAGTGCCCGACCACCCACCAGACCCCACTCTAGTGTGACTCTAGATCAAGCCACGGCACTACAGCGAGCCCGACATCCCAGATTCCCTGGACCTCGCCAGCAACACACACATCAGCCACAGCTTGAGGAGATCTTGGAGAGGCACTAAGCCACCTTCCCACACCTAATGGATCTGCAAAGCCTTCTACAGGCTACCCCCAAGCTTGATATCCTTGATGGCCCCCTCCTCCTACCGGGGGGTTAGCTCCAAAGGCTGTATGATGATCCCATTTTGTATCATATGGCTCGGATTTGACATTCCCAACTCATAGCTCTCGTCTTTGTTTTCTTTTGTACCATGATAAGATTACATCGACACTTTTGCATCACTTTTGGTCTCATAGACCCATTGGGTCTTTCGAAGACATTTAATATAACTCTCTCTCTCTCTCTCTCTCTCTCTCTCTCTCTACACAGCCGGACATAACTACATCTCCACATTGCTGCAATAGCCGCCTCTCTGCTCACTAGTGGGCATACTTTATGAGACTTACAGAGGATGGCCTTATTCAGAAGCCTGGCTATATTCATAACTCTCTCTCTCTCTCTCTCTCTCTCTACACAGCCGGACATAACTACATCTCCACGTTGCTGCAATAGCCGCCTCTCTGCTCACTAGTGGGCATACTTTATGAGACTTACAGAGGATGGCCTTATTCAGAAGCCTGGCTATCTTCATAGACACAATGAGGATTATTGCGATCAGCCAGATCAGAGTCTCATCGCGTCGCCTAAGGGTGGAGGCTAGGTGAGCAGAGGGCATTGCCAGAGCAAATAAGAGGTCAAGGCAGAGGAGCACTATCTTTCCATGGAGATTGGGCATATCCAAGTTTCATCACACCGTCTGAGAGTGGAGACGAAAAATGCAAAGGGTATTGTAGGGGAGGAGAAGCTATGTAAACTCCGCTCCATTCAGGTTGAGACGAAGGAGCACTATATCTGCAGGTGCCTGGTGTATTATGAGAAGCGGAGGAGATTCCACTATCTATTCATGGAGGAGTTTGACCCACAATCCAGGACCATGGATTCCCAGATCAGTGTTGCCTTGGTCTTTAGTGGATGGACCTACGCAAACATAGAGAGTTACTCTTCAGAGAGAGACCAAGCCTCAGACCACATATACTTCACAGCCACCTATTATCAGCTTCTTCCCTATGACATAGGAGGGTGATGTCCACTGACCGCCTCGTGTAGGACCGGATTCAGATAACTCACCCAGATGGACCAGGCATTGCGCACATATCTGATACCAGAGCCACAGCGACTCTCAGGGAGTCACACTTGACATAGCACTTTAGGTACAAGACCTCGACCCACCAGTAGTAGACGTCCCTCCGTATGACAGCTCCAGATCCGCAAACTTTTCATAGGCATAGTGATGCCCACATCCGTGCCATTGAGACTCACCAACCTTGCATCCTTGAATATCTGCCCAGTTGACCTGCCTTTATCATCTGGATTATGATCTCTCTCATTACTACTGCACAAAACAGTTGCCCATGGTCTACAAATGTAAAAACAGAGCTATATCCAAACGTACCAGTTGCACAATGAGAAAGATAAAGATGATGTCTCTGGTCACAAAGAATCGGAACTTCAAAGTTCTCCATTTTCTATCGGCTGGCACTTGCACTCTTAAGTGATACAGTGCTTTACAAGTAGTACAATGAGTAAACGCAAACCCTTCCTGGAAAATGAAGTACAGCAGAAAAAAGAGATAAGGACTAATAAAAAGTTAGAAACACTCCTTTAGATAGCCAGGTGTCATCCTAAAATTGAAAAGAAATGCAACCTTCACAGATCTCCAATGGTCCAAACACTCCCGGTGGACATACTTCGCAGACCCTTTACATTTACATGGTGCAATGAAATCTCTTCCTGAAAAGCATTTATCTTTTAGCTCTCTCTCTATCTCTCTCTCTCTCTCTCTCTCTCTCTCTCTCTCTCTCGGCATATGTACAAACATCTAAAGCTGAAGCCATTGATAGAACCACGGAAAGGGAAAGGTCAGAAGGGCTGTGAAAAGGGCCGATATTGACAGAAGGAGGCTGTGAGGTTACGAAGGAAAGTGGAATAGAACAGCACGGCAGAAAAGGTGCAGGAATAGCAGAAAAGACTGCGAAAGGTCACTACAAAGTTGAGGAAAAAACAGGGCAGAGGAAGGCTGAATCGGGCAACAGGGGCATGAGGCAGGAGAATCTCAGCGACACACACACACACACACACACACACACACACACACACACACACATACACACACAAAGTAGGAGGAGGGAGTGATGAAATTGCAGGCGAGCAGATAGGTAAGTCGCAGGCGAGCAGAGTCGCAGGCGAGGACAGTCGCAGAGTCGCAGGCGAACAGAGTCGCAGGCTCACAAGCGAGTAGAGTCGCAGGTTCGCAGGCAAACAGAGTCCCAGGCGAACAGGGTCGCAGGCTCGCAGTCGAGCAGGGTCGCAGGCGAGCAGTCGAGCAGTCGAGCAGTCGAGCAGGCGAAACAGGGTCGCAGTCGAGCAGTCGAGCAGGGTCGCAGGTTCGCACACACACATAAGAGCATATATTCAAACAAAGCCCTTCGTACCGAGTTTCTATCAAACCTCCGAAGATGCATGGCATACTCAGCCATAATGAAGCCTAGCACTAAGAGAAGTAGCAAATAGAAAGAATTAGTATAGTACAGCAAATAAGTAGTTGATAGGGCAAATGCACCGCTAAAGATAGAAAGAATAAGCACAATATCAACTAGCAAATGCGTTGATGATATGCTGATGTGAATGCTGATGTTGTTACAGGACTGAGTATTTTACCTCTTTTCTTAAGCATTGTGATTATGATTTAAGCATGTTTAACATTCACTCTGTTGGGGTAAAGGCATTATGCCCACCCTTATAGTGTGTACAAGCCCATAAGTTATAGTACATAGTACACTTAGTACTTTTAATGTACCAAGTGCACTATGTGTACTAGTGCAATATACATGTGTGATAGGGGAGTCACACACTCATCTCTCATGAGTTGACTTATCCCCACATATGTCTCTCTCTCTCCCTTCTTCTTCTCTCTGTGTTTGTCTCTCACATGTAACCCTAACCCTAATTCTCCCATTCAACCGGTATCAGAGCCTGGAAGAGTGCTATGTATAGCCGGCAGAGCTGTGAAGCGTGCAGAGAGGAAAATCTTGTGCTGCGTGAGCAGAATCTTGTGTAGGTGCTAAGGCACATGTGAAGCGCCTGTGTGCAGAACTGGTCGGCGGAGATCAGCCAGCTGCAGCCGAGAGTAATCGCGAAGGGCAGTGTCGGAGAGCTCACTGAAGTTGGTTTCCCAGGCACCCGGTTTGGCCTCTCGGTTACCAAGACGAGGCGCACGGTCATGTGATGCTAGTTTCCGAGCCTCCGTCCCGTTGGCGACATAGGTAGAGACACGCTGCCGGAACTCCTGCTGGAACTCCCGCCGGGACTTCTGCCGGAACTCCGGCCACGCCTGGAACTTGTAGTGGTTGTTGATGGCCGTCGAGGGCTTGACCCTCCACGTTCTGAACTTCGGAACGAGACGGAAATGGTGAACTGCGTTGACAAGGCTATCGGCGACGTCAGCGAGCTTGACGGCCGATTTGTGCTAGGAGGAGGCAGCGGCGGAATCTAGACTCAAGTGTCGCCTGGCACATCCAACATCACCTTGTACGTCTGCACCTGTCCGACTACAAATACCTGCACAGCAACAGGCGCATCAGCATCAACACACGCACAGCAACGAGCAGCAGCAGCATCATCGTGCAGCACCCTTTTCAGCAGCAGCATCCGATTCAGCAACATCACCAAGAAGCGCCCCCCCCTTTTTGCAACAGCATCAACACAAAGAAATTCGGCCTGCAAATTGTAGAAAATCAGAAAATTAAGAGGTATTTGTCTTCAATTTTGGGATTTTCCTTGTCAATTATCATCAATTGAGCAGGTACAGGTTGCAATGGCTCAAATTTGAGCGCAATTGGCAAAATTGGTGACATTGGTCACATTCTGGGTCAATTGGCAGGACATTGGCCGTTAAAATTTGGGGCTTTTGATGTAATTGTGCCATTGGGCATTCATACATGTTGTATGATGTGAGCAATCTCACATTCGGGCCAAAATTGCAGGAAATTGCAGTGCAAATCAAAGGGCTTTTGTGCCAATTGGATTGATTTGCATGCAGGCACTCGCATTTGATGCTTTGGGCAATGTGTTGATGCCTGTCAAGCACTCAATGTGCCTGTAAATCAAGGGGCTTTTATGAACTGGATGTATATGTGGCCAGGGGGAAGCATTATGAAGACTTTGGATGCCTTCATGTGCGTTAATGTACCATGTATGATCAGAAATTGATCTTAAATCAAGGGGCTTTTCAAGATTTTATGCTTGTTGAGCTTGGCAAAGCAGCAGGCAAGACTTTTATGCTTTGAATCCTCAAAAATCCACTTGCAGTCAAGGGGCTTATGCTCAATTTCAGTCCGGGACTGTTGTATGCAGTGGTGGGGACTGTAAAAGTCTGATTTTCACTCATTTGGACAGCCAGGAGAGCATTTATTGCTACTGTACCTGCTGGTACAGATTTGGTACAGCTTTGTACAAGTTTTGTCATGGCTGCACACTGATTTGAGTGAGGAAAAGGTACATTTTCAGCTGCTGTACTTGCCGGTATAGGTTTGGTACATCATTGGTGAGCACTTAGTACTGTTGTACAGTACTTTGAAAGGGAAACAGAGCACATTTAAGGTGCTGTCCTAAATCTGCAGCAACCAGATTTTGGTGATTTTATCACATACAGTGGGAGTAGAGTTGCATTTGTGCTTCCGTAGTGGGAGATAAACTTTGGGAGAACAACTGTGAGCACTTTGTGTGCTTTTGGTGCAGTGTTTGCACATTTTGCAGGGAGTCAGGCATTGACAGGTTGCATATTGCTATGGCAACCACAGGTGAGAGCTCTTCATTGCTTCACATCAAGAAGCTTGAAGGCTCACATAACTATGATATTTGGCAAACCCAGTGCTATAATGTGTTGCTCCAGAAGAAGCAGCACAAGCCCATCAAAGAAAGGGGTGTAAAGCCCGCTTCTCTTACTGCTGAAGAATGGGAAGACATGGATGAGCTGGCAAGATCTACTATCATGTTGTCTATGTCAGACTCTTTACTTTTCAGCATTCGTGAAGAGAAGACAGCTTGGGAAATGTGGCAAAGATTGCAGGATTTGTATGCCCAGCAAAGTGCCTCAAGCAAAGTGTATTGGTTGAAGAAACTCATAGGTCTTCAAATGAAGGAAGGGGCGTCTATGACAGCCCATCTAAATGAGTTTAATGGTATTGTCAGCCAGGTCATTAATCAAAAGTTGGCAATGGATGATGAGTTCAAAGCCACTTTTCTCTTATGCACTTTGCCAGAGAGTTGGGACACATTCAGGACAGCCACTAGCAATTCGAATGCTATGCTGTCATATGCAGATGTTAAGGGTGCGCTCCTTCAAGAGGAGATGCACAGGAAAAACAACTCTGTTGAAAAGTCCAATGCAATGAATGCACGTGGGAGATCCCAGCAAAGGGGTAAAAGCCAAGAACGGGGAAGGAGCAAGTCTCGCTCCAAAAAGGACTTGGAATGCCATTATTGTGGCAAGAAGGGACACATCAAAAAGCAATGCTACAAATGGAAGAATGATCAAAAGGAAAAGGGAAAAGGCAAAGACAAAGACAAAGATGAAGCCAAAGATGTAAAGCCAAAGGGCAAAAGTGGAGTCAAAATTGAAGAAGTCAATGTGTCACATGCAGGTGACAGTGAGGATGAAGTCCTATTCACGTCTTCACTTGATGCCCATTCACTTCTTACAGGAGATGGTCATGGTATGCACTCATGGATCATTGATTCAGGTGCCTCCTTTCATGTCACAAGTTTCAGAGACTTGTTTGTCAGGTATACTGCTGGCAATGAAGGAGTAGTTTATTTGGGTGACAACCATGCATGCAAGATTCTTGGTAGAGGTGATGTGAGGCTTGTGTTTTCAGATGGCTCACAGCTTATGCTCCATGATGTCAGGCATGTGCCTGAGATCAAGAAGAACCTGCTTTCTACTGGACAGCTTGATGATGCTGATTATGTTACCACATTTGGTCGTGGAAAGTGGAAGATTAGTAAGGGCTCACTGGTTGTTGCCAGAGGCTCTAAGGTGGACACTCTTTATTTCATGCATGCAGGTGTTTGTCACCATGCTAATGTAAATGCAACCGAGCTGCCGGAAATCTCTATGTGGCATAGCCGGTTGGGACACATGAGTGTCAAAGGAATGGAGCAATTGTCTGGTTTGGTTACTTGCCTTCTCTAAAGTTCTCAAGTTTTCAGTTTTGTGAGAATTGTATATATGGTAGGCAACTCCAGTGCCCCCACAAGAAAGCTCTTGGACAGAAAGATGCTCAGTTAGAGCTTGTGCATACAGATGTATGTGAGATGCCTCAGCTTTCTTTGGGAGGGGCAAAATATTTTGTGTCTTTTATTGATGATGCCACACGCAAGGTGTGGGTTTATCCTCTTCGTTTGAAGAGTGATACATTCTCAGTGTTTGAGAAGTTTGTTGCTCATGTTGAGAATCAAACTGGCAAAACACTGAAGGCTTTGCGTTCCGACAATGGTGGAGAGTATATGTCCAAACAGTTTCAGGACTTTTGTGATGCTAAAGGCATCGAGAGAGAGCTCTCTACTCCTTATGATCCTCCACAAAACGGGACAGCAGAGAGGATGAACAGGACCATTCAGGAGAAGGTCCGTTCTATGTTGTCACATGATGCATTACCTCATGGTTTTTGGGCTGAAGCTGTTATGACAGCCATTCATCTTATAACAGGTCACCTGACACGAGGCTTGGTGGGAAAGTGCCAGAAGAAGTATGGACAGGGAAGCCTCCGTCCTACAAGCACTTGAGAGTGTTTGGTTGCGTTGCGTACGTGCACATACGCAGGGAAATGCGCACCAAACTTGATCCTAAGTCTCACAAATGCATATTCCTAGGATATGGTGACAGAGGTGAAATGGGGTATAGACTTTGGGATCCCGTGAATAGAAAGATTATATGCAGCAATGATGTCATTTTTGATGAAACATGCGTGTATAAGGAGCCTGCAAGGCAACAGGAGCCTGGCAGAGTCATCTTTGATGATGATGGACATCATGGACAACAACCAAGGGCTGTAAATCAGCCATTACAGCAGCAAAACCAGCCCTTAAATGGTGCTGAAAATGGTCCAAATGGACAGCCAGAGATGGCAGAAGATATCCCTATGGATATCCCACAGTTAGAGGAGATACCGGGCATGATATTTCAGCCTTATGGCATGGAACAGGAGCCACCAATGGGTGATATGCAGGCTGGACAGCAACCTGCAAATGATGGTCATTGGGTACAGAGGTCCACAAGACCCTCCAGAGCCCCTGACAGGTTTGTTCCAGGGGTTGACTACTTGATGCTCACTGACTGTGGGGAGCCCTCATGTTATAAGGAGGCTTTACAGAGGGCAGACAAGGCTCTTTGGGAGCGTGCTATGAAGTCAGAGATGGATTCTCTGCACAAAAATGGAACATGGAAGTTGGTGCATTTGCCTACAAGCAAGAAGGTTTTGCCTTGCAAGTGGGTATACAGGCTCAAAGTTGCACCTGATGCAAAGCTAAGATACAAAGCCAGGTTAGTGGCTAAGGGCTTCAAGCAGGAATATGGTGTGGACTTTGATGAGATCTTCTCTCCAGTGGTCAAAATGACCACACTTAGAGCTGTATTAGCTTTGGTTGCTCATGATGATCTGGATTTGATTCAGATGGATGTGAAGACTGCTTTTCTTCACGGTGATCTCCATGAGGAGATATATATGCAACAGCCAGAGGGTTATGCAGTGAATGGAAAGGAGAAGCTTGTATGCAAGCTGAAAAAGAGTCTTTATGGACTCAAACAGGCACCAAGGGAATGGTATCATAAATTTGATACATTCATGAAATCACAGGATTTCAGGAGAAGTGACATAGATCACTGCTTATACACCAAGAAAGCTTTGGATGGCAGTCTATTGATCCTCATCTTGTATGTTGATGATATGTTGATTGCCGGGAAATCTCGTAAAGAGATGGATGCCTTGAAGAAGAGGCTGCATCAAACCTTTGATATGAAGGATTTGGGTGATGCAAATCACATTTTGGGTATGCAGATACTTCGGGACAGAAATCAGCATGTGTTGTATTTGTTTCAGAAGGAATACATTGGCAAAGTTTTGCAGAGGTTCAATATGGACGGGGGGAAGAAGACTAGTACTCCTTTGCCTCCATATGTGAAACTCAGTGCTATGGACAGCCCACAGTCAGATAGTGGCAGGGCTAATATGGCCAAGATTCCGTATGCTTCAGCTTGTGGCAGTCTCATGTATGCCATGGTTGCTACTAGGCCGGACATTGCATTTGCAGTGGGAGTGGTTTCTAGATACATGGCCAACCTTGGCAAGAAGCACTGGGAAGCAGTGAAAGGTGTCATGAGATACCTGAAGGGCGCACAGGATATGTGCATTTGCTTTGGCAAACAGGATGCATTAGTGCATGGTTACACGGATTCGGATTATGCCGGTCATCCAGATAACCGGAAGTCTACTACCGGTTATGTGTTTACATTCACAGGAGGTGCTGTGTCATGGATATCCAGGATGCAGAAGTGCACTGCCTTATCTACTACAGAGGCCGAGTATATTGCAGCCACAGAGGCTTGCAAGGAGGCATTATGGCTATCTCGCTTAGTGGTTGATTTGGGCTATACAGGGGATATTCCATTGTTGCATTGTGACAGTCAGAGTGCCATCCAGTTGGCAAAGAACCCTGTCTTTCATGCAAAGACGAAGCATGTGGATGTGAAGTATCACTTCATCAGAGAGGTGATAGAGAACAAGCAAATTCAGCTTGTTAAGATTCATACGGATGACAACCCGGCTGATCTGTTGACAAAGAGTTTGCCTCCGGAGTGGTTTGCTCATTGCAGACACTTGATGGGCATTGGATGAGGCCAGTTTCAGCCTTGATATGGCCTTGTATATTATCATGTACATGCTGATTTTTCTTTTCCTTTACTTAAGGGCACTTTGCCTTTAAGTGGGAGGTTGTTGGGGTAAAGGCATTATGCCCACCCTTATAGTGTGTACAAGCCCATAAGTTATAGTACATAGTACACTTAGTACTTTTAATGTACTAAGTGCACTATGTGTACTAGTGCAATATACGTGTGAGATAGGGGAGTCACACACTCATCTCTCATGAGTTGACTTATCCCCACATATGTCTCTCTCTCTCCCTTCTTCTTCTCTCTGTGTTTGTCTCTCACATGTAACCCTAACCCTAATTCTCCCATTCACACTCATCATGTTTTACTCTGTATGTGCATATGTAAGTTTGTACACGTGTGTGGGTATAGATACATGCTTGGTGTGTGTGAGTACATGTGCGCGCATGCTCATATGTATGTACATGTGCATGTATGTGTGTATGTGTTTTTGGTATGTTTCTCTTACTGTGTTGAAGGTGCAGCTGAGGCCATCTCTCTCTCTTGTTGGGCAGCCCAAGAGGCTACCCTAGGGCCACCCAATAGGCAGCCCAAGGGTACCCCAAAGGACTGCATAAGGAGCGGTTAAGGGGCAGCCTAGCGGGGCAGCATTGGGGTGGCCAAGGGCTGCAGTTAGAGAACAGCCGGGTGATGCAAAAGCAAGGGCAGCCCTGCAGCGCAGCCCAACAGGCCAGGCAGCCCGTCCGGATGACGTGGCACTGCCACATGGCAGGGGCGCCAGACCACAACAGAAAATGATGCCAGAGAGGGCAGCGCTGAATCCTAAACGCAGAAAGAGCAGCGCTGAACCCTAAAATGCAGAGAGAGAGAGAGAGAGAGAGAGAGAGAGAGAGAGAGAGAGCAGCATCATTGAAAACGAAAACGCAGAAAGAAAAGCAACGTGGAATATCTCCCGTATGCGAGTTTTTTATTTTATTTTTTTAACAAAAGCATTCAATGAGATTTCATAATAAAAGAAAAAGCTAGGCTTTTTAGCCAAAATTTGTATAAAAAGGGGGGCCAAGGCCCGTTGTAACTCACGAAAGAAATTGGGGGAAAGCTCCGAAGAGACTCCCTTTACGTGAAACAAGGAGTTATCTTCCCGGAAGTTGTACAAAGGCTACGCCGACTTCAAGAGAAATAAATAAATACCTGCGGGGGCGCGCCACTTTGGGGCCTATCGGACTCTTGTGCAGAAGCGCTCTAGCTCCATCTCTTTTTCTTTTTCTCTTGCAAAGTTTATTATTCCAGTTCATAAAGAGTTTTAAGTGTGATTAAGTTGTGCTCACCGCCTGTCAAGTCCCTTAAGGCCGGTTTCAAGGTTCCATTGCCGGGATCCATCGTCAACTTTTTCAAGAGGGCGAGCTCGTGGTCAACACACTTAATACTATGGCTGGAACTAGTGCGGAGATGAAGGATTTGTCTTCAGAAGAGGACGACTACTATGAAGAAGATGAGGAAAGCGAGCAAGAAATACCTCCCGATATGCCTGAACTTGAAGATGATGATGCTACCTATGAAGCAAAGATGCAGAGCTTGATGGAGGGATTAATGGAACTCGCGAAGGACTCACGTTTTCCACAAAACTTCAAAGTTGAATCTAAACCACGGAAGCAGGAGTCTGAGAAGAAAGCTAAGCCTCAACATTCGGCTCCCATCTACCCAAACTTTCAGCCATACCCTGATTCTTCTTCTTCTTTTCCCCCACCTACCTATGGAAACCCTGCTAATACTTCTCATCTTGGTTACTTTGGCGAAGGCTCTGTCTTTCATTCCATGACGGGTGTACCCAACATGGGCATGATTGGGAGCTATGGTATGTAGCCAGGTATGTATGGAGGTATGCCTGGAGGTATGTATGGAACTTATGGTGGTGGTGGTGGTGGAAGTGCTTTTGGTATGACTGGTCTGGGAGGTGTTGTGGGCAATTCTTTTCTCAAACCACATCCCTATGATAATCTTGTTCCAGGTGAGAAGGCAAAAGATTATAAAGAGGGTGGTGTTGCAGTGAAGTTTGATACTTTTAGCAGTGCAAAGGGATCGTTTGAAGACTCTCACCTTCATTCAACAGTTTGATGCGGCATTCTCCGGTGGTAACTTCACAGAGGCATCTAAGGTACGGAGGGCAGCTTCTTTCCTGAAGGGAAATGCTCTTCAATGGTGGTCGACACTTCTTCATCAGGGCATAGCACCAAGCACTTGGGTGGAATTCAAACAAATCTTCTCTTCTTTATGGTTGACACCGACTTTTGAGGTGGATGTTATAACGGCTTGGCATCGATTAGATTCCAGAGACTGTAGCAATCTAGAAGAATATAACAAGAAATTTTGGGATGCTCTGCTGCCGGTCACATCCTTTAGGCCAATGTCACTAGTTGAGCAGGTAGAGACGTATTGTTGTGGGTTACCCAAGGAGCTTCGTGACTATTGCATTAAAACAAAGGTCACCAATATGACTCAGATGATAGAAAATGCTCAAACTGGATATGCCATGCTTACTGGTCAGATGTGAGGGTTCAAGGATCAACGTCTCTTCTCAAAGAAAGCATCTAAAGAGACAAAGGAGTCATAGGAGACCAAGGACACTGAACCACGAGAGGAGGGGCAATCCAGGAAGAGGAAATTTCAGCCCTTACCCCAAAGAACAAATGAAGAAAAGAAAGAACTTATAGCTGCCAACAAATGTTTCTTTTGTGGAGAAGAGGGACATCGGTACTATAGGTGTCCGAAGAGAGCACTCAAAAACGCAGATGATTCAAAGGAAGAGCCTAAAGCTAAGAAACAGAAGCCATCTGCTGGACTGGTACCTAACTTGATCGGGTTGAAGCAAGGGGACGCATCTTCAGAGTTGTGTAGAGCATGGGGAAGACTTCGGGATCAAGAGGTTGTGATCTTTTTCGACCCTGGGGCTCGTGCAAACTTCATCACCCCCGAGCTTGCGGCAAAGTTGGGCATCAAACCAGAAGAGATGGGTGTGTTGCATGAGGCTACTTTGGCTTGTCCTGGACATACGGTTGAGGTTACACCGATCATTAGGAAACTACGTCTCAGTGTGCAGACTTACACGGACAGAGAGGATGTGAAAGAATGTGCACAAGCGGAAGCAATGAACATGAGAGAGACAAAGATTGCAAGCAAGAACTGAGCTTTATTAGCTTGAGGTTACAGAGTACAAGAGCCAGCAAATAGGGCAAGGAATGATATAATGAATGAATAAAGGGAGCACCTCTTATATACTTGTACATGAAGCAGTCGGCTGTAGGAAAATAGGCCGACAGCTCCACGACAGCATAAAAAGAAGGATGCAACATTTTAACACCCCCTCTCCATCTTGAAGTGTGCAAAAAAGTCAGAAGAAAACTGATGACGAAGGTGCGACCATGGACACCTCAGCATGGCCAGTACTGAGTACACCTCGGAAAATGCACATGCTCTTCAGAGAACATAATGCCACTATAGAGAGCAAAAGAAAATCTGCTTGGCTCCAAACTCAAAGTAGAACTGTGAACACATCACATCCAATAACCTCGAACAAATGAACATGGAACACATCCTGTCCATAGTCTCTGCTAACCAATAGTTCTGGAACTCATCCGAACCATAAAGGAAACTTGGTTGATCCTGGAACTCATCCGGACCATCAAGTGACCTTGCCTGTCTTTATACTTGGAACTCCGACACACGGGTCCCATGCTCCAGATTTAATATAAGAGAGCTTTTGAAAGCCCCCTCTCCCACCCACAAACCATTTCTAGAAGACAGCACGCAGGTGGATGCCCTTAGGATCAGAGCAGGACACCAGTCATATTCTCTCCAGATTGTAAGGCCTTGGGAGAGCTGGGGTTGTCACTAGACGAGTCTATGTCAGTGTCATGTGACTTGTCTTTGCCCTTCTTGGAAGACTTGCCCTTGTCCTTGGTTTTGCCTTTGTCCTTTGACAGGTGGCCTTTCTTCCCACACTTGTAACACCGACTCCACTTTCTTCTGCACTGTCGAGAGTGCCTGATCAGGTCCATTGGAAGATGAAACTTTCAATTTCCCCTGAGAAACTAGGATGGATTCCTCTTCCAAGAGGAGAGTACACAGATCATTAAACTCGAGGGAACGTGTTGTGATTTGAACCCGCAAAGCTCGGGAAACCATGTCATAATCTGCAAGAAGCTTGATGAGGAGGAGAGCAACTAACTGAGAAGAGGTCAAGGCAGTACCCATTGCCACTAATTGGTCATGAATTACCTTAACCTTCATCACAAATGACTGCATGGAAGTCCCTGCTATAAACTGCAAAGAAAAGAGCTGACCCAATAGGTTGACAGACCGCATTGTAGAGTCCCGTGCATATAGGTCTATCAGCTTTCTCCAAACAAAGACAACACAATCCAATGTTTGCACGGCGGGGGAGACCTCTGGTGAGATGGCTCGTACAAGTGCAGAGTGAGCTTTTGAGTCTTGATTCTCCCAAGCTGAAAGTTCAGTGAGAAAGGCATCCTCCTAGTCCTGAGTCCACTTCCGAGAGCTGGTAGGGCGTTCGGGCTTTCGTTCGTGGCCCTGAACAATCTCCCAGAGACCCTTGTGTGTGAACCAGACGTTCATCTGTAGCTTCCAGTGATCATAGTTTGTACCACTGAGCTTGTCCTCCTTGTTCGTGCAGGGGAGACCCATGTCTGCCTCAAAGAAGCTATGTCTCAAACAACCACGTGCTCTCTCAAGCACCTTTCCACAAGATCCAACTAGGGACTAATAGCCCCCTCTGAAGATGCAGGCTAGACAATAGCAGAAGAAACCCAAAAAACACACCACCGGGAACCTCCTACCAAAAGAGGGAGGGGATCTTGGAGGGAGAAGAGCTGATGTGCCACTTGTCTGATGCACTCACTGAATCTGCAGCTAGAACTCCTCCACTTGCCTCTGTAGAAGAAAACGCAGCCTGGGGGCTGGCCAACAGCAGTTGGACAGGTTGTAGAGCAGAAAACGCAGCTAAGAAAGGAGAAATGCAGCCACTGTTTGAAGGATCTACAGCCTGGAGAATCTAGGGAAGCAGAAAACGGAGAGAAACAGATTGTGCAGCAACCAGAGCCTAGGCGAATGATAACATGAAAGAATGTGCACAAGCGGAAGCAATGAACATGAGAGAGAGAAAGATTGCAAGCAAGAACTGAGCTTTATTAGCTTGAGGTTACATAGTACAAGAGCCAACAAATAGGGCAAGGAATGATATGTTAGAATGAATAAAGGGAGCACCTCTTATATACTTGTGCATGAAGCAGTCGGCTGTAGGAAAACAGGCCGACAGCATAAATAGAAGGATGCAATATTTTAACACCCCCTCTGCATCTTGAAGTGTGCAAAAAAGTCAAAAGAAAATTCGGAGTCGGTGTTACAAGTGTGGGAAGAAAGGGCACCTGTCAAAGGATTGTCAGTCAAAGGACAAAGGCAAAGCCAAGGACAAGGGCAAGTCTTCCAAGAAGGGCAAAGACAAGTCACATGACACTGACACTGACTCGTCTAGTGACAACCCCAGCTCTCCCAAGGCCTTACAATCTGGAGAGAATATGACTAGTGTCCTGCTCTGATACCATGAAAGAATGTGCACAAGCGGAAGCAATGAACATGAGAGAGAGAAAGATTGCAAACAAGAACTAAGCTTTATTAGCTTGAGGTTACAGTGTACAAGAGCCAGCAAATAGAGCAAGGAATGATATGTTGAATGAATAAATGGAGGACCTCTTATATACTTGTACATGAAGCAGTCGGCTGTAGGAAAACAAGCTGACAGCTCCACGACAGCATAAAAAGAAGGATGCAACATTTTAACACTTTGGAGGGTTGTGATGTTTTGTTGGGTATGCCTTGGTGCCATAAAGTGAAAGCGGTAGTAGATACTTTCAATAGGAAAATTACTCTCTCACAAGAATAAGGAACACACTCTTGATGTTAAGCTTAAAGGAGAATCTATTCCTGTTGTATCGGCCTCGGCCATTTCTCGTTTAATGAAAAAACATCTTTCTGTTTACTTAGTGTATGTTAAAGAGAATCAAGACACAACAGAGTCTAACCTGTCTGAGTTGGACAAGGAAAGAATGGATTTCCTCAAAAGCTTTCAAGATTGTTTTTCAAAGGCTTTGCCAGGGGAGTTGCCGCCTACTAGGCCTGAGGATCATGTGATTGATTTGATTCCTGAGAGTTCGCCACCGAATAATCCACCTTATAGGGTAAATGCAGCCCAACAAGAAGAGATTATGAGCCAAGTGCATGATTTGTTGGACAAAGGGTTGATTCATCCGAGCTCTTCGCCCTATTGTTCACCAGTGCTTTTGGTACAAAATAAAGATGGTTCTTGGCGGATGTGCATTGATTACAGGGCACTGAATAAGATTACCATCAAGAACAGATTACCTATACCACAAATCGATGATATCTTGGACCGGTTTACTTCAATCGCATTGATCTGAAGAGTGGATACCATCAAATTCGCATCAAACCAGAAGATGTGCACAAGACAACTTTCAGAACAACTTTTGGAGTTTATGAGTTTTTGGTCATGCCTTTTGGTCTTTAGAATGCTCCAGCGACTTTTAACACGATGATGGATCGGATTTTCCGACCTCACCGTACTTTTGTGGGCACCTTCTTTGATGATATGATTGTGTTTTCTCATTCAGAGAAGGAGCATCAAGAGCATTTGACCAAACTATTTGAGGAACTCAGAAAACATAGGTTGGTTGTCAATGGAAAGAAGAGTGAATTTTTCATGCAGAAGATTCACTTTCTTGGACACAGTGTGTCTAAGGATGGCGTTAGGATGGATCTAGCGAAAATTGAAGCGATAAAGAATTGGCCAAACTTGCAGTCTGTACATGATGTGAGAGGTTTCTAGGGACTTTGTTCATATTACAGGAGGTTTATTCGATTCTTTGCAAAGATTGCTTCACCTTTACATCACTTGACCAAAAAGGATGTAAAGTTTCGATGGACAAAGAAGGAAGTGGAAGCTTTCAACAAGCTTAAGGAAAAGCTTACCACTGGTCCAGTCTTGGTTCTACCGGATCTTCATAAGCCTTTTGTGGTAAAGTGTGATGCATGTGGGAATAGCATTGGAGCTGTTCTTATGCAGGATGGACATGTTATTGCTTATGAGAGTAGAACTTTGTCATCAGCAGAAAGGAATCTACAAGTGTATGAAAAACAGCTTCTTGCCGTTATTCATTCTCTTTCTACTTGGAAGCATTACCTTCGTGGCGCTGATTTCATTGTTCATAGTGATCATCAGACTTTACGATACTTCCTTACTCAAACAAAGTTCTCAGAGAAGCATATGAGATGGGCTAACTTTCTGTCCATGTTTCACTTTCAAATTGTTCATGTGGATGGCAAAAAGAATGTGGTTGCGGATGCCTTGTCCAGGAAACCACGTGGCCGCCATCTCTATTATCTTTCATCATGAACTTGTTGATATGCGAGAACAGTATGCTCATGACATAGATTTTGAGCGGATTTTTGATCGTTTGACTGAAGGAGAGCGAGTTGATCATTATTCTCTCAAAGAAGGATTTTTGATCAAATTGTGTGTCACATCTCAATTGAGGCAGAAGGTTATGACAGAATGCCATGCTCCGCCCTATGCAGACCATCGTGGTATTGAGGCTACAATGAAAGCTGTAGAGGCATTCTTTTATTGGCCTAGTATGCGCAGGGATGTTGATGCTTTTGTTCGTGATTGCATCATTTGTCAGAAGGTGAAGTATAACCGTCAAAAGACACTTGGGTTACTTCATCCTTTGCCTATTCCAGATAGACCGTGGGAGAGTATTGCTATGGATTTTATCTTTGATCTTCCTAGGACAAAGAGTGGGAATGATGGCATCTGGACTATCGTGGATCGTTTCAACAAGCAGGCCCATTTCATTCCAGTCAGGAAGAAGATTAATGCAGAGCAAATGGTGAGGATATTTTTGACAAATATCTTCAAGTACCATGGGATGCCCACATCTATTGTTAGTGACCGGGATCCTCGAATGACGAGTTTATTTTGGAAAGCATTGTTCGAGAATATGAAGACTTCGTTGACATTCTCATCATCTTTTCATCCACAAACAGATGGGCAATCAGAAATTGCCAACTCAATTGTATTGGATCTTCTAAAGCGTTATGTTTCAGATCATAAGGAGCAATGGGAAAAGTATCTTCCTTTGGTGGAGTTTGCTTACAACAACACCATTCACACTTCGACAGGTAAGGCACCTTTCGAGATTGTGGAAGGTGGGAAGAAAATACCTCCGATCCTACATACAAAGATAAGATCTTTGAGGCAGACCGTTTTCTGGAGAATATGGATGAGGCTTACAAGAAGGTCAAGTTGGCTCTTCAAAGGACTCAAGAAAGCAACAAACCTTCACCGTTGATCATTGGTTTTTGATTTGCGTGATTGTGTGCTTTTGAGATTTGAGAAGGCTAGACTCAAGAAAATGAAAGGTAAACAACGCTTATATTCTAAAATGAGTATGCGGTACTATGGGCCTTTTCAGGTGATTGAGAAGATGAGTGATGTTTCTTATCGTCTTCAATTACCGGATCATTGGAGGATTCATAATGCATTCCATGTGAGTCTTCTTATACCTTTCAGAGGTGAGGTGCCTACAGATCAGGTTGATGAGCCACAACCAGAAGTCGAAGAACTAGATGAGATTCTTCAACCGGAACAAATTTTGGCACATAAGGAAAGAAAAGTCAGAGGGAAAGTTTCGCGTTGATATCTGGTGAAGTTTGTGAACTATTCACCTATGGATTCGAAGTGGATGGAGGAGGTGACCTAGCAGATTCACCGAGGATACTAAAACTTTACCTGGAGGCTTTTGGTTTGGAGCCTACCTTAGAAAGTGCTTCAACAGGTTCAGCTGTGGATTCTGGAGTACTACCTGTTACTCAAGAGGGGGGTGACTCCGCTCCCTTGTCACAGAGTTCACTTGGATGAGATCTAGAAGTCGCTTGGTGTTCTTATCAACACACCCGAGATACTGAGCTGACAGTATATCTGCCTATGGGACTTCTATGATATATGTGTACTAGTCACATGGTTTGATTCATGGATATATGGATCTTTTGAGAGAATGGGGACGCCTATTCTAGACTTTCGTTTGATATGCATGTATATAGATACCTTTGATATGTTATATGTTATGGAATCCAAGGTTAAAAACATATGAGAACACCTCAAGAAGTATTTATGGATATGCATGTATGCTTGCCTTGATGCATCAGTATTTACTCATGTTCATGATGTACTGTTGATTGTGGGTCCTGTGGGATGGCCATGAGCGGAGAAGGTAAAGCATCCAAGGAGACATGTCTATTCACGAAGTGGATGCCGGTTTTGTGAATGACATTTGGTTTGTGTTATTCTGGATGTTCTGTTTTAGTTGGCACGACATGGCTTTCTCATTGCTGTCTTAGGTTCTGTTTCAGTTTGGCAGATCCTTTGACTAAGCAATCGAGGACGAGTGCTTTGTTTTAAGAGGGGGGTATCCTACGGGACTGAGTATTTTACCTCTTTTCTTAAGCATTGTGATTATGATTTAAGCATGTTTAACATTCACTCATCATGTTTTTCTCTGTATGTGCATATGTAAGTTTGCACACGTGTGTGGGTACAGATACATGCTTGGTGTGTGTGAGTGAGTACATGTGTGTGCATGCTCATATCTATGTACATGTGCATGTATGTGTGTATGTGTTTTTGGTATGTTTCTCTTACTGTGTTGCAAGTGCAGCTGAGGCCATCTCTCTCTCTTGTTGGGCAGTCAAGGGCTACCCTAGGGCCACCCAATAGGCAGCCCAAGGGTAGCCCAAAGGACTGCATAAGGAGCGGTTAAGGGGCAGCCTGGCAGGGCAGCATTGGGGTGGCCAAGGGCTGCAGTTAGAGAACAGCCGGGTGATGCAAAAGCAAGGGCAGCCCAACAGGCCAGGCAGCCCGTCCGGATGACGTGGCACTGCCACGTGGCAGGGGCGCCAGACCACAACAGAAAATGACGCCAGAGAGAGCAGCACTGAATCCTAAACGCAGAAAGAGCAGCGCTGAACCCTAAAACGCAGAGAGAGAGAGAGAGAGAGAGAGAGAGAGAGAGAGAGAGAGAGAGCAGCGTTGAAAACAAAAACGCAGAAAGAAAAGCAACGTGGAAAATCTCCGGTATGCTAGTTTTATTTTTTATTTTTTATCAAAAGCATTAGATGAGATTTCATAATAAAAGAAAAAGCTAGGCTTTTTAGCCAAAATTTGTATAAAAAGGGGGGCCAAGGCCCATTGTAACTCACGAAAGAAATTGGGTGAAAGCTTCGAAGAGACTCCCTCTACGTGAAACAAGGAGTTCTCTTCCCGGAAGTTGTACAAAGGCTACGCCGACTTCAAGAGAAATAAATAAATACCTGCGAGGGCACCATGCTTTGGGGTCTATCGGACTCATGCAGGAGCGCTCTAGCTCCATCTCTTTTTCTTTTTCTCTTGCAAAGTTTATTATTCCAGTTCATAAAGAGTTTTAAGTGTGATTAAGTTGTGCTCACCGCCCGTCAAGTCCCTGAAGGCCGGTTTCAGATGTAATGCTAATGTAAGCGCTGATGATATGCTGATGTAAACGCTGATGTAAATGCTGATGTAAGTGCTGATGATATGCTGATGTAAACGCTGCTGTAAATGCTGATGTAAGCGCTGATGATATGCTGATGTACTGAATGTAGCAAAGAGGGCTGCTGTCCCACAGTGTGGCCTGTAGAGCAGAGAGTGGGCTGCTGTCCCGTGATGTGACCAGATGATAAAACGCTGAGATTCAGGCGATGATGATGAAGCAATGTGGTGTAGAGCCTGGCAGAAGCAGTAGCAACAGCAGATGGTACTGGATATGTGCAATGATGTGGCACAGTGGTGAATGATGAGGCAAAGCTATATATACTGTGGGCGACTGCTGGTCGGCCAGCCTAAAGGCTGTCGGCCAGCAGAAAAGACACAAAATACTAAATAAAGCCAATAAATGTCCAGAAAATTCCCTTTAGGGCTGGACAAAAAGCGGTTTTCACACATACAAATGGGGGCACTCCCCCCATTTCAGTACAGCATAGAGGCCCCCTCCTTTGCTCTCAGCCGCACAGAGCTGAACACGGTCATCAGGAAGGACATTGTGAGACTGTATACTCCGAGGACCTAGCGTTCACTCACTCAACCCCTAGGGACAAAGATGGCCTTCTACAGAGATCATCTTCTTTGCTTGACAGAGGACGGTTTCATCATACGCCCACACTACATGGATACACATCTATCATTTGGGGTGCGATATACAATTCGACGGATCCGCGCCTCATCCCATCAGTTGAGAGCGGAGACAGCCAAATTCGGGGCTACAACAAAGGAAAGGATATCCCAGCTTTGTCATACATAGGCCCACTATATATGCCGATGCCTGGTATACTATGAGATTAGGGGGAGTCTCCACTGCCTCTTCGAAGACGGATTTGGACCACTTTCCAAGATCATGGATTTCCCAGACCAGAGATGCCTGGGGCTCTTTCTTCTGGAGCTTCGCACACATAGGAAATCCTTATTGCGGCCCAAACAAGCTGCACCCGCCCGAGGACCAACACAGAGACCTCTCACTAACTTCTTCCAGACTAGAGCTCCGAGAGCACATCCACCCACTACACTCGACCTCCAGGTTGATGCAAGAGCCCGGCCAAGAGGAGTGACACTAGATAGAGCCATCAAGCTATGCAGAGCACGACGCCCCCGACCTCGTGGCCCTTGCCCACACTTGCGTCTCCACAGGAGGATTGGAGCCATCATTTCCCACCACCACAAGACTTTCTCCCACCTCATCTTTACTACATTGGGTACAACGATGCAACGCCCTATGCGGGATATTGTAGGGTGATGTTACAGGACTGAGTATTTTACCTCTTTTCTTAAGCACTGTGATTATGTTTAAGCGTGTTTAACATTCACTGATCATGTTTTACTCTGTATGTGCATGTGTAAGTTTGTACACGTGTGTGGGTGCAGATACATGCTTGGTGTGTGTGTGTGCATGTGTGTGCATGCTCATATGTTTGCACATGTGCATGTATGTATTTTTGGGTATTTCTCTTACCTTGTTCCACGTGCGGCAGCTAAGAACTCTCCTTCTCTTGTTGGGCACTCAAGGCAACCTATGGGGCAACATAGAGGTGGCCAAGGGGGGCAGCCAAGTAGCAAACCTTGCAACGCAGCAAAAAGGGGAGCTGTCTAGGTGACACGTGGCACCTGATTGCAGCCAGGGGCAGCCGGCCTGCAGCACAGCAAAGGAATAACCAATCAACAGCCAGTGCAGCCTGTCCAGGTGATGTGGCGCTGCCACGTGGCACAGGCGGCTGATGTGGCACAGTCTCACAAAAGGCTGGCGTGGCAGAGGCGGCAACCCTGCAAAGCAGGCAAACGCCACGTGTCAAGAGGCGGACAATGGCAGCAAGCGCACAAAGCGAAAGAGAGAGAGGCGAAGAGAAAGCCGTTGATCAAGCCAAACGCAAGAGAGGCGTCGGGCAGCAAATCGTGAAGAAAGGAAAAAAAAAGCAGCATTGAACCATAAACGCTACGCCATGTTTTCCTTTTTTTTTTTAGAAGAATAAGTGAAAAGCACTCGTTGCACTTTTTCTTTAAGGGGGAAAAGCTATGCTTTTCACCCCCAAACTTGTATAAAAAGGGGGCCAAGGCTCTTGTATCCCTCAACACAAATCCTGGGTGAAAGTTTCAAGAAGACTTCTCCACGTGAAGCAAGGAGATATCTTCTCGGGAGTTGTACAAGGGCTACACCGACTTCAAGTGATAAATAAATACCTATGGGAGCGCCATGCTTTGGGGCCAATTGGTCTCTTGTGCAGGAGCACTCTAGCTCCACCTATTTTTCTTCTTCTTCCAAGTTTATTATTCCAGTTCATAAAGAGTTTTTAAGTGTGATTAAGTGTGCTCACCGCCCGTCAAGTTTCTGAAGGCCGGTTTCAGGTGATGTGAGAGCTTGACGCTCTTTGTATAGGGATCAGCTTTGGCATTTTAGCTTTTGTTCCGTTCTTTTATTTTTAGTACCCATGATGATGTATTCCATGGACATGATGTAATCTTTTGGTCTCTTAGGTCATTTTGGCCTTTTGTAGACGTTGATATATTTTTCTTTCTTGCTTTCTTTCTCTCTCACACACACCACAACTCAAGCAAAAAGGAGCAGAGTTGGACAAACATGTATCTTTCAGCTTTGAAAAACATCTGCGAGCTATATGTGGTGGTATGCTACTTTCCCCCAGCCCACTCCAGGTTTGGACCATCAGGAAATTCGCCCTATATACCACTATATGATGATATCATGAGGTTTGCTACCATGGGAGACATATTACTATTGGGAGACATTAATGCACGTACAGGCACAGAGCAGACAAAGCTGTATGATACTCAAGAGGCTATGTACCGGGAGATCACGGCAAAGGATGTAGGGTTGCAAAGATCAGCACAGGATGAGGGGGAGATTACAGATTATGGCAGGCATTTTCTCACACTCGGGAGTGCACATGGGTTGGTCATATACAATGGCTTATCGAGATGGCAAGGATTAGATGCTCTCACACACTGGAACTCTAAAGGGGGAGCGAGCACCGTGGACTACTTGATGGGATCTCCTTCATTGATACCTGATGTGCGGGGTTTCACGATTTCCAGTAGGCCCATTGGCATAGCAACCGATCATGCATACCTGAGTTTCACACTAGTAGGTAGATCCCCGAGAGATGGGCCAGCCACTCATCTACCTAGGTTCCCGAGATATCAGTTTACACGTGAGACAGTTGGGGTTTACCGAGATGCAGTATCTGATGGCTTGTTCGCTTTAGACCTGCATAGCCCTCTGGACGAGATCACGAGAGGATTGGCAGGTGTACTACATGCATCCGCCTCATATGCGTTTCCCTACACTATGATCCCTTCCACCCACCCCCGCAGCACTGCCCCACAGAACAGTTGGTATGATGATGAGTGTCGTGAGACACGAGCACAGCTACAGCGTGAGATTGCCATTGGGTCTCACATGCATAGATAGGCCAGGATGATCTTTCGGCGCCTTGTGCGGAGGAAGAAACGAGCCTATCTGGCTAAGCTAGAGGAGGAGATCTACCAACTCTTCCTGGGGAAGGATAGCAAGAGGGCATGGAAGATGTTTCAGGAGAGACAGCCTGGTACTCCGATTACTGCACCAGAGGCATGGCATACTTATGCTAGAGAGCTATATGATGCACCAGGACAACCCCCCACCCCCCCTCCACTGGGAGCTAGACCGGCTAGCAGCACCTTTTTTACTATGCGGATGGTGCTAGATGCGATAGACAGGTTACAGAATGGAAAGGCACAGGATCATGATGGGCTAGTTGGAGAGCACTTCTCATATGCACGAGACACTTTGGTTCCGCTCATCGTACATGTGTTTAATCATGCCATTTGTGAGGGTTTCCCGACAAGCTGGACAGAGCATATCATTGTACTACTCTTTAAGAGTGGGGACCCCATGGTACCAGGCAACTACAGGACAATCATGATTGGTCATTACTAGGCCAAACTATATGGCTCTATATTGGAGTCGGAGCTGAGCCGATGGGCAGAGGCATGGTCATCGAGCACATGGACAGGCTGGCTTCAGGAGAGGATTTACTACCTTGGATCACATACTGACACTTCGGGCACTTATTGAAGAGGGCAGGGCACAGAAGAGAAGGATATATTGCTGCTTTGTGGACTTCCGCAAAGCCTTCAATACCATACCGCTTGCCAGGCTTATGCACAGATTGCATGACGTTGAGGTACCCGAGGATATGCATTGGGGGATATATGCTTTGTATGAGTCTGTGACAGGCAGAGTCCGAGCTCCAGGCGGACTATCTGATAGGGTGACCAACACGATAGGGGTGAAGCAAGGATGCCCCCTATCGCCCACCCTCTTTGGACTGTACATTGATGCCGTCTCTGATTATGTAGACACATTGGGAGGCCCAGGGGCATGCTTGGCAGGCGTGTTGATACCCATCTTGTTATATGTTGATAATATTGTTCTAATCTCAGACTCTCCAGAGGGATTACAGAGACACCTGGATGCATTACAGGCTTTCTGTGCGGATAGAGATCTGACAGTGAACCTTGGGAAAACCAAGATTATGGTGTTTACCACCAAAGGCATGGGTGACAAGATCAGAGCCTCAGTTCACTTTCCAAGGGGAGCCGGTAGAGTACGTCAGGTCATATGTCTACTTGGGAGTTACTTTCATAGGACCACGTTTCTCCCTGAAGGAGGCAGCAGCAACTAGATAAGCTCGAGGGCATGCAACCTTGGGGGCACTTGAGAGACAGTATGCACACATACAGTTTCAGGAGCCACGCACCAAATTGTGGCTATTCGATACGCTTGTCACACCGACCCTCCTGTACGGAGCTCCAATTTGGGGGCCCAATATACCTCACAGATCTCAGAGAGGGACAGATGAGGGATAGAGGCAAATGGAGAGACCATTGATTATGATGATTGCCCGCATGATTCGGAGCAAATCATCAGTACCACATGAAATTGTTCGGGCTGAGCTGGGTGCCCCACCAATAGTAACCGAGGCCCTATTCCAGGCAGTTACCTTTTTACAGCGGTTATGGGAGCTCCCTCAGCAAAGGTACTCCCAATCGGGATTGACCTCATCCATACAGTTGGCAGAGGATGGAGATACTCATTGCTGGTATGATCAGATGAGATCATGGTTTGACCTACATGGTTTGCGGATAGAGGCACTACAACCCTTTCAGTACAGTCTAGATTGTCCATTTTTGGATCTCACTCGCTTAGAGCAAAACCGCGTGATCAGGATGGATATCATCAGAGTGGACACAGAGAGGACATGGACTAGCCCCCTCGAGCCCTTAGGCACGAAAATGGCTCATTACAAGAGCCATTTTCTACACCTCTCACCAAATGATTTTATCACCCGCCCAGCGTACATGGATGTACACCTATCACATGGGATACGTTGTGCCATTGGATGGATCCGGACCTCATCACACCAGCTGCGGATTGAGACGGGGCGATATGTGCATCAGATCTTGGATGACCGCATTTGTCAGCTATGCTACTAGGAGGTAGAAACAGAGGAACACTACATTTGCCGATGTACAGTCTATTATGAGATCCGAGGGAGATATCACTACCTCTTCCAAGAGGGTTTTGGGCCATTACGCAGGGTCATGGAGTTTGAGGATCAGAGATGCCTGGGACTATTTCTACTTGAGCTTAGGAGACACAGAGAGACCCTCTGGGCAGACAGGAGGACCCAACCCACACACCTCCTGATACCTCCTCCATTGGCACCGACCACGCTCCCAGGGAGTCACCGCTGATAGAGCAGTTATCTTATGTCGTGCTCGTCGGCCACGCCCACCAAGATCCCGACCACGGCATCCTCACCATCGCCAGATCAGAGCCATTATTGCTCGGCATCGGAGGCGCCTACCTCGCTTCTACGACCTCTCCATTCTAGACAGCCCCATGGCGGAGATACTTGATCTAAGGAGAGGGCAACACTTCAACTGATCAACATACATGGATCTACCTAATATACATTTTTCAGTATTTTCCAATATTTTCTACTCAGTATCATCTCGGAGTCTTACAGTTCTGTTCTTATAACTATAGGACAATCAGTTTATTGTACTTTTTAGTCTCGTTTAGTTATTCTCTCTGATGAGACACCAACTTCAGATGTACTCTTAGTTTTGGTCTCATGGGCCATTATGGCCTCTTAGAGACGTTAATATATCATTTCATTCCTCTCTCACAGCACAACTCAAGCAAAAAGGAGTAGATGAAACCGGCCTCTGATAGAAAACCACAGTGCGGTAGATTAGCAATCACCCGTCCACTTGTAGTCTAGAAGATAAAACAAAACAGATTGGAGCTAGAGTGCCCAAATCTGAAAACACAGCGACACCTGTTGGCCCCAAAGCTTGGCGCCCCTTGCGGTATTTCTTTATTCAATTATAATAAAATGAATGGCTGAGTACAACACAAAGATCAGCCAAGAGTTTACACCTGTATATCCAATCTGACGGCCCACAAATCCTTCTTAGCACAGGGGATCTATGCACACAGATCTGTGTCTCCAAATAACACACTGTGCCTCCCTCTGATCAGCCAAGATCACTAAGCAGGCCAGCCATGGGCATACATCTGGCATAACTCAAGTGCATGATACATCATCTCAGCTCAAACATACATGTGCTGTCCAAACTCTGTCTCAACCCTTGTCAATCTGCCATACCCCTCCTCTCACAAGGGGCCAGATAACTCATATCTGCAACAGACATCAAGCAGTAGAAAGAGAGATAGATGAACAGAAACAAGGCTTACCAAGTTCAGCTCGTGAAACAGTACTGGAGGAAGCAACAGCACCAATCTGTACTTGCAGGCACTTGTATCCACAACCCTGCTTCACACGTGTTTGTACTTGCCTGTATCCTCCTCCTGGTGTTCACTCTTATGCTGTCCTTGAAAATACAGATCTGGAAATCAGCACTGTACCCGTCTGTACCACCTCGGGATACGTGCCAGGAGTTGTACTTGCACAATCAGCCTGCTGTCCACTCTTGTACCTGCCTGAATCTGAGTACACAGTTCTGTCCAGCACCTGTTTACGCCGCCTGCAGCAGCTGTACTTGCTGTACCTGGCTGTCCGTACACTGTACGGCAGCCGTACAGTACTGTACTGGCTGTGTACTTGCTGGTACAGCCTGCACAGTGCCTGTGCGCAGAGAATCCAGCAGAGAAAAGAATCAGCAGCAAGTCCTGTGTGAAGCGTGGACCAAGAAGAAGCCTGCAGCCTGTCCGTACAAAGCTGTACGGCTGGTTTGCACAGTGAAAACAGCAGCAAGCAATCTCCAGCAGTCGCCTCTTCCTTCCACAGCTTTTCCACGCATGAAATCCCACTTTTGCTCCACGACTCCCCAAAAGGGAAGAGAGAGAGAGAGAAGAGAGAGAAACTCTCCAAAAGTGGCCCTCTTCCCAAAAATAATCCCTAGGGCCCCAAACTTTAATAAGTTCCCTAGGGCCACTAAGGCCTAGGGGCAAACTTTAATAAACATTAAAGTTTAATGTTTCTAGTTCCCCCCTTCACACCTAGGGATGTCCACACATCTTAAACTCTGTCCGGGCACTCCCCATGTGAATCATAAAATATTCTGACTCTGCAACCACCATGCCCACACTTGTACTGTTCCATTTTCACAGGGCCATGACATACCCCCCTCTTGAAAAATGGCAAGCGTCCTCGATTGCATTCTGGTGATGCATCAAAATATCCAAAGTGAAATATACAATATGGCAAGATCAGCGTCCCAATCTCTCTAAGCCATACACATGTATCATCATTCACTGCAAACCAATGGCATAATAATAGTCCAAGTTGTATACCACTGTGAACCATACATATCCACAAAAATCTCATGTGACTAGTACACATATATCATAGAAGTCCCATAAACAGATGTACTGTCAGCCTCAGTACCTTCGGATGAGATAAAATCTGCACCAAGCGACCTCTAGATGTCATCTGAGCCTGTCTGTATCAAGGGAGTGGAGGTGCTACCCCCCTCTTGAGCATCAGGTAATGCTCCAGACCCATGCTCTGCTGAACCTGAATGAGCCACAATAAGAGTCGGCTCTAACTCAAAGGCATCGAGATAAAGCTGCAAAACCTGAGGTGAATCTGTTAAGTCACCTTCCTCCATCCACTTCGCATCCATCGGTGAATAGTTCTTGAACTTCACAAGAGAGCGACGGAAAACTTTACCTCGTACCTTCCTTTCTTTATGTGCCAGTATCTGCTCTGGAATCAGAACCTCATCAAGTTTCTCAACTTCCGGCTGAGCCTCATCTGATGCATCCTCAGGCACATCCCCACGGAAAGGTCTAAGAAGACTCACGTGAAAAGCATTGTGAATCCTCCAGTGATCTGGTAACTTCAAACAATAGGTTACCTCACCAATCTTTTCCAAAACCTGAAAAGGCCCATAATAACGCATGCTCAACTTAGGGAATAAGTGCTCTTTACCCTTCATCTTCTTGAGTCTAGCCTTTTCAAAACGCAAAAGAACCCAATCACCCAATGCAAACTGTAAATCACGTCTGTGACGGTCTGCGGCTTTCTTTTGCTTCTGCTGAGTTTTCTGGAGGGCCAACTTAACTCTCCGATAAGCTTCATCCAAGCTCTCCACATACTGATCAGCCTCAAAGATCTTATCCTTTGTATGCAAAATGGGTGGAACCTTCTTCCCTCCTTCTACAATCTCAAAAGGTGCCTTGCCTGTCGAGCTATGTACAGTGTTGTTATATGCAAACTCCACTAAAGGAAGATACTTTTCCCATTGTTGCTTGTGCTCTGACACATAACACTTGAGAAGATCCAATACTGTAGAGTTAGCCTCTTCTGACTGACCATCTGTCTGTGGATGAAATGACGATGAAAACTTGAGAGTTGTACCCATGTTGTCAAACAACCCTCTCCAAAACAAACTCGTCATCCGTGGATCACGGTCACTAATGATAGACGTAGGCAAGCCATGATACTTGAAGATGTTCGCCATGAACAACTTCACCATATGATCCACTTTAATTGTCTTCCGCACGGGAATGAAATGAGCCTGCTTACTGAACCTGCATATGATAGTCCAGATGCCATCATTTCCCGTTTGTGTCCGTGGAAGATCAAATACAAAATCCATGGCAATGCTCTCCCAAGGTCTATCCGGAATAGGTAAAGGCTGTAATAACCCTGGCGTCTTCTGACAGTCAAACTTTACCTTCTGACATACGATACATTGCCTCACAAAGGCATCAACATCTCTTCTCAAGGTTGGCCAATAAAAGAAAGTCTCCACTGCTTTTACCGTGGCGTCAATACCTCTATGACCTGCATACGGTGGAGCATGACTTTCAATCATAACCTTGAGTCGCAATGGCCTGGTAACACACAGTCTGCCATGCATCAATAAAAACCCATCTCTGAGAGTATAATGCTCATGCCGCTGACCCTCAGACATCTGATCATACAACCTTTCAAAATCCTCATCATGGGCATACTGCTCTTTCATTTCATCAAGCTCATGATGATAAGCAAGTGAAACTGCAGAGACCTGTGGCTTGCGTGACAAAGCATCTGCCACTACATTCTTTTTGCCTTCCACATGTACAATCTGGAAGTGAAACATTGACAAAAAGTTTGCCCAACGCATATGCTTCTCTGAAAGCTTAGTCTGCGTCAGGAAATATCGCAAGGTCTGATGATCTGTCTGCACAGTGAAATCAGCCCCAAGCAAGTAGTGTTTCCATGTAGAAAGAGCGTGAATTACAGCCAACATCTCTTTCTCATACACCTGTAAATGCTTCTCAGCATCTTGCAAAACTCTACTCTCATAGGCTATCACATGTCCCTCTTGCATGAGAACTGCACCAATGCTACTTCCACATGCATCACACTGGACAACAAAAGCCTTTCGGAGGTCCGGTAACACCAATACTGGGTCCGAAGTAAGCTTTTCTTTGAGCTTTTTGAATGCTGTAATTTCCCGATCAGCCCATCTAAACGGAGTTGCTTTCTTCGTCAAAGCATGAAGAGGCGAAGCAATTTCAGCAAAGTGCCGTATGTACCGCCTGTAATAGGAACACAATCCTAGAAAACTGCGTACATCATGCACGGTCCTCAAAGCTGGCCAATTAAGTATTGCTTCCACCTTTGCTGGATCCATACGGACTCCATGACCAGACACAATATGCCCCAAGAAATGTATCTCTTGCAAAAAGAACTCACTCTTCTTGCCATTAACCACCAATCTATGGTTTCTGAGTTCTGCAAACACAATGGCCAAATGCCTTCTATGCTCTTCCTCAGTTCGTGAATGCACAATCATATCATCAAAGAATGTGCCCACAAACTCTCTATGAGGCCTGAAAATCCTGTCCATCATTCTGTTAAATGTGGCAGGCGCATTTGTCAAACCAAAGGGCATAACCAAGAACTCATACAACCCAAACGTGGTTCAGAATGCTGTCTTATGCACATCCTCGGGTCTAATGCGTATCTGATGATACCCGCTTTTCAAGTCAATACGACTAAAAACTGTGGAGCCCTGTAAGCGGTCCAAGATGTCATCGATCCTCGGTATGGGCAATCGATTCTTGATGGTATTCTTGTTCAGCGCCCTGTAGTCAATACACATGCGCCAAGAACCATCCTTCTTCTGCACTAAGAGCACAGGTGAGCAAAAGGGTGATGAGCTAGGCTGTATCAACCCCTTATTTAGAAGCTCCTGCACCTGACTCATAATCTCTTCCTGTTGGGCTGCACTAACACGGTACGGCGGTCTATTCGGTGGAGTACTACCAGGAATCAGATCTATGGCATGATCTTCTGGCCTCTCAGGAGGTAATTCTCCTGGCAATGACTCGGAAAAACAGTCTTGAAACCCATTTAAGAAATCAGCCCTGTCCTTATCTAACATTGACAAATTAGACTTAGACTCATCATCCTGTGCATCCTTTACATAAATCAAATACGCGGAAAGATGCTTTTTCATTACTAATGAAATCGCCGAAGCGGATACAATAGGAACAGATTCCCCTTTGAGTTTTACATCCAATACATGCTCTTTCCCTCTATGAGTCAGAGTAATTGTCCTATTGTAAGTATCCACCACCGCATGTACCCTGTGGCACCATGGCATCCCCAACAAAACATCACAGCCATCCAAAGGCATGATGAAGAACTCTTCGCTGTCCACATAACCCTGCAAATGAAGCCGAAGCTTCCCAATGATAGAAGTAACGGGTTCTGCATACCTTGGACAAGCCATATTTGCCTCGTGTAACGGCCCCATCTCCTCTACGCGAATCCGCAATCGGCCAGCCAAATCTGGTGAAATGAAGTTGGCTCTAGCACCTGTGTCAAAGAAGATCAAAGCATTCTGATCTCTCACTTTGCCCCATGCCTTGCACAACTCTGTAGCTTCACCATCTAGCTGCTCCCCCACAAGATCAGGAACTAAGCCTGCAGAAGGCTTTGGTTTCTTTGGCTTGGGCTCTCCTTTATTGTCAGGGTCCTTTTTGGACGTTCTTTTGGAACAATTGAATGACATATGCCCCTCTTCAGTACAGTAAAAACACTTTTGAGCATCTCTCAAAGCCTGTCTTTCCTCAGAAGTCCTTTTGGGCATTGGCAACTTGTCTCTGTAGACCCTTTAGCATCACAAGAAGCATGCCCAAATTTTTCAGCTTTCTTGCTCAATTTCTTACTGCCTTTAAACCCAGATGAACCACCTGTGAGTAACGCATTAGCTGTCATAGCATTTTCAATCATCTGTGACATGTTCGTTACTCTTGTCTTTATACAATAATCTCGTACCTCCTTGGGCAGCCCACAACAATATTTCTCAACCTGCTCAGATAATGGCACGGCACGATAAGAAGTCACTGGGAGTAAAGCTTCCCAAAACTTCTTGTTATAATCCTCCAAACTATCACACTTTGAAGCATCCAATTTGTGCCATGCGGTCATAACATCCACCTCAAATGTAGATGTGAGCCATACGAAAGAGAAAACCTGTTTAAATTGGACCCATGTAGTGGGTGCTATGCCCTGCAAAAGAAGAGTAGACCACCACTGCAAAGCATTGCCCTTGAGAAAAGTGGCAGCTTTCCTCACCTTAGAGGACTCTGTGTAATTCCCACCAGAAAAAGCAGCATCAAACTGCTGTAAAAAGTAAGTGCCTTCAATTTATCCTTGGCTCCACTGAAAGTGTCAAACTTCACTGCAGCTCCCCCTTCCTTGTAATCCTTCGCCTTTCCCATAGGCGTTAGATTATCATATGGAAGTGGTTTCGTAAGATTGCTGCCCCCAACATTCATACCCATCATTGGGTCAACATTTCCCATTCCCATGCCAGGCATACCATACATTCCAGCCATGTTTCCATACATTCCATTATGCATACCTGGCTGCATGCCACCAAACATATTGCCTTGCATCCCAGGTTGCATGCCTGCAAACATATTTCCAGCCATACCGGACTGCATACCACCATACATATTCCCTTGCATGCCACGCTAAAAATTGGCTCCAAAAGGCCCATACATACCCATGCCTCCCTGAGGGTAACCCCCAGTCATGGATTGAAACACCGAGCCACCACCAAAATAACCTGGATGCATATTCTGCTGAGGAATAGGTGGCTGTCCATAGAAGGAACTCTGATAGTTTGCACCATAAGCATGCTGCATATTCGGAAACTGGCCAAAAGATGGTTCCTGTGGGATGGCTCCACTATGACCCTGAGGAAGATTCTTCGAACGAACCTTCTTCTTCTTTTTCTGGGGCTCTGTGCGGGGCTCTGTGCGAGATCTCATAAATTCAGCAAATCTCTCGCTCTATGTGAGCTGCATAAAAGTATCCATAACACTAGCCAAGCGATCTTTGAACCGAGCATCATCATCCTCTTTACCATGCACATCTTCTGGCTGTGTTACATCCTCATAAGGCTCCACATCTGCAGCCTGTTCTCCTGCAAAAATATCCTCCGATACATCTCTCTCAGGAGAAGTCTCTTGCTCTTCTTCTTCATGATAGAAGTACTCATCCTCTGTATCAGACATGATTGCTGAATTTTCAGCGATGGCTTTCTTCAAAGCAACCACGAGCTCACCCCCTTCAGAAAGTTGATGATTGGTCCCGGCAACGGAACCTTGAAACCGGCCTCTGATAGAAAACCAGAGTGCGGTAGATTAGCAATCACCCGTCCACTTGTAGTCTAGAAGATAAAACAAAACAGATTGGAGCTAGAGTGCCCAAATCTGAAAACACAGCGACACCTGTTGGCCCCAAAGCTTGGCGCCCCTTGCGGTATTTCTTTATTCAATTATAATAAAATGAATGGCTGAGTACAACACAAAGATCAGCCAAGAGTTTACACCTGTATATCCAATCTGACGGCCCACAAATCCTTCTTAGCACAGAGGATCTATGCACACAGATCTGTGTCTCCAAATAACACACTGTGCCTCCCTCTGATCAGCCAAGATCACTAAGCAAGCCAGCCATGGGCATACATCTGGCATAACTCAAGTGCATGATACATCATCTCAGCTCAAACATACATGTGCTGTCCAAACTCTGTCTCAACCCTTGTCAATCTGCCATACCCCTCCTCTCACAAGGGGCCAGATAACTCGTATCTGCAACAGACATCAAGCAGTAGAAAGAGAGAGAGATGAACAGAAACAAGGCTTACCAAGTTCAGCTCGTGAAACAGTACTGGAGGAAGCAACAGCACCAATCTGTACTTGCAGGCACTTGTATCCACAACCCTGCTTCACACATGTGTTTGTACTTGCCTGTATCCTCCTCCTGGTGTTCACTCTTATGCTGTCCTTGAAAATACAGATCTGGAAATCAGCACTGTACCCGTCTCTACCACCTCGGGATACGTGCCAGGAGTTGTACTTGCACAATCAGCCTGCTGTCCACTCTTGTACCTGCCTGAATCTGAGTACACAGTTCTGTCCAGCACCTGTTTACGCCGCCTGCAGCAGCTGTACTTGCTGTACCTGGCTGTCCGTACACTGTACGGCAGCCGTACAGTACTGTACTGGCTGTGTACTTGCTGGTACAGCCTGCACAGTGCCTGTGCGCAGAGAATCCAGCAGAGAAAAGAATCAGCAGCAAGTCTTGTGTGAAGCGTGGACCAAGAAGAAGCCTGCAGCCTGTCCGTACAGGGCTGTACGGCTGGTTTGCACAGTGAAAACAGCAGCAAGCAATCTCCAGCAGTCGCCTCTTCCTTCCACAGCTTTTCCACGCATGAAATCCCACTTTTGCTCCACGACTCCCCAAAAGGGAAGAGAGAGAGAGAGAGAAGAGAGAGAAACTCTCCAAAAGTGGCCCTCTTCCCAAAAATAATCCCTAGGGCCCCAAACTTTAATAAGTTCCCTAGGGCCACTAAGGCCTAGGGGCAAACTTTAATAAACATTAAAGTTTAATGTTTCTAGTTCCCCCCTTCACACCTAGGGATGTCCACACATCTTAAACTCTGTCTGGGCACTCCCCATGTGAATCATAAAATATTCTGACTCTGCAACCACCATGCCCACACTTGTACTGTTCCATTTTCACAGGGCCATGACAGTAGATATACCGTCATAAGGCCAGATGAATCTAAACTTACGAATAATTTTAAAAGAAAGAAGAGAATCACCAAAAACAAACAAAATTTAATGGATTGAGCATTGACTATGACCGAGTTCAGAAGATTCAAGCCTGGCCTATACCGCGAACAATGAAACAACTTCGTTCTTTTCTCAGTTTTGTTGTTTTTCTTCGGAAATCTGTGCAAGAGTACTCTCAGCTCACACTACCGATGACCGACTTGTTGAAAGGTCGTGGACGTAAGTCAAATCAACCTATCACTTGGAATAACGATCTGGATATGGCCTTCAGACTTTCAAGGAAGCACCTCTCTTAGCATTACCCGATCCTAGTCAGCCTTATGTTCTTGAAACTAATGCCAGTGACTATGCCATCGGGGCTGCTCTGTTTCAAGATGGTAGACCTGTTGCTTTTGAAAGTAAAAAGCTAGACGACACTCAATCTCGTTGGCCAACCCTTGGGAAGAAGCTTTATGCTATGATTCACGCTCTCAAGGTTTGGAGACATTATTTATATGGCTCCAAATTTGTGGTATTGACTGATCACATCAGTCAATCAAGTATGTGTGTGATGCGGATGATTTGAGAGGAAGGAAAGCTCGATGAGCTGAATAGAAGATTATGTTCTCAAGTGTCAAGTTTGTCAAGCAAATAAAGCTGAACGCTTTAGACAGGCTGGATTGTTGTATCCTTTGCAAATCCCAGGTAATAAATGGGAAAGTATTTCCATGGATTTTATTACCGGATTGCCAAGAACACATCAAGGCCACGATTCTATTTGGGTTGTGGTAAATCGCTTGACAAAAATGGCTAGATTTTAACCAACCCGAAAGACCATTTGTTGCATGCACGAAAGCCTTGTTGTACTGATCCATAGCCCAAGCATACTTAAGAACATTGATGCTAATTAACTTGAGATTAAGACATAGAGGAGAGAGAAGAAGAGAGAGATTAGTGTTCAAGTTTTCTTGTATTACTATTGTACAAAAAGGTTACTGAGACTTGTACATGATTTAGGGCTTGTGGGCAGCCTATGGGCTGACCCTTAGCCCTTCTGCTTATGCTCTACTACTTGTCATGATGAACTACTGAATTTATAACTGGACTTTATGCTGAAAATGTCTACATGCTTATATATATGGTTGGGACTGCAGTCGGCCAGAGTACATGCTATTGGCCAGCAAGTCGTGGGAGAAAAATGATGAAAATAATGCCTTCTTTGCTGCGCTTAGCTTCTGTTGCTGCCCACACCGGCGGTCCATATCTGTAGCCCATGGCCGCCTGCTGCACAAGGCCAACAGCCAGGTGACAGGTCCTTGTGACCTCCCAAGTGTCGCGGATAGTGATGCTTATGCTGTGCTACTGATGATATCATTACTGATGACCATGCTGATGATAATGATGATCCTAGTTCTACTACTAATGCTGATGATTACTGAGGCTAAATGCTTGACTAAATCAGGGATTACTGATGTTCATGCTAGGGATTAGCCATGGCACGGGCATGCATGTAACATTCCCTTCTGCTAAACTTGACGACAGGGTGGAGACCCTGTCATCCTTCCTCCCTGGACTTCTACTGAACTACTACTGCTTTCTGAATTTAATTGGCGGATATTTAACACCTTCACTCCTAATCTCCACTTCCAAGTCTTTGATGAAGAACTGCGCATCTGTTCACTGTTGTCCCCATGCCTGCTTTCCCTTAACCTTGACATAGCATTTGTTGTACTAATCCATAGCCCTAAGCATACTTAAGAACATTGATGCTGATTAACTTGAGATTAAGACATAGAGGAGAGAGAAGAAGAGAGAGATTAGTGTTCAAGTTTCCTTGTATTACTATGGTACAAAAAGGTTACTGAGACTTGTACATGATTTAGGGCTTGTGGGCAGCCTATGGGCTGACCCTTAGCCCTTCTGCTTATGCTCTACTACTTGTCATGATGAACTACTGAATTTATGACTTGACTTTATGCTGAAAATGTCTACATGCTTATATATATGGTTGGGACTGCAGTCGGCCAGAGTACATGCTATTGGCCAGCAAGTCGTGGGAGAAAAATGATGAAAATAATTCCTTCTTTGCTGCACTTAGCTTCTGTTGCTGCCCACACTGGCTGTCCATATCTGTAGCCCATGGCCGCCTGCTGCACAAGGCCAACAGCCAGGTGACAGGTCCTTGTGACCTCCGAAGTGTCGCGGATAGTGATGCTTATGCTGTGCTACTGATGATATCAATACTGATGACCATGCTGATGATAATGATGATCCTAGTTCTACTACTAATGCTGATGATTACTGAGGCTAAATGCTTGACTAAATCAGGGATTACTGATGTTCATGCTAGGGATTAGCCATGGCACGGGCATGCATGTGACATTCCCTTCTGCTAAACTTGATGACGGGGTGGAGACCCTGTCATCCTTCCTCCCTGGACTTCTACTGAACTACTACTGCTTTCTGAATTTAATTGGCGGATATTTTTTGTTTGAACACCTTCACTCCTAATCTCCACTTCCAAGTCTTTGATGAAGAATTGCGCATCTGTACACTATTGTCCCCATGCCTGCTTTCCCTTAACCTTGACATAGCATTGGGTCACCTCCTGGAACTGATCATGCCTGTTGCTAGGCCTTTGGAACTGATCTGAGAGCTTACTGAGGTACTGGGTCTACGTACCTACTCTCAGTGACTGCATCCTCTGGCTTCGCATGTTGCAGACCACTCCATCTGCTACCTTGCTGCATCCTTCCTGCTGGAACTGTGTACCGTCCTTGGGACATAGCTTAGCGGCCTGAGCCTGAATGCTATGACACCAATGTTGCATGCGCAAAAGCCTTGTTGTACTGATCCATAGCCCTAAGCGAACTTAAGAACATTGATGCTAATTAACTTGAGATTAAGACATAGAGGAGAGAGAAGAAGAGAGAGATTAGTGTTCAAGTTTCCTTGTATTACTATGGTACAAAAAGGTTACTGAGACTTGTACATGATTTAGGGCTTGTGGGCAGCCTATGGGCTGACCCTTAGCCCTTCTGCTTATGCTCTACTACTTGTCATGATGAACTACTGAATTTATGACTTGACTTTATGCTGAAAATGTCTACATGCTTATATATATGGTTGGGACTGCAGTCGGCCAGAGTACATGCTATTGGCCAGCAAGTCGTGGGAGAAAAATGATGAAAATAATGCCTTCTTTGCTGCGCTTAGCTTCTGTTGCTGCCCACACTGGCGGTCCATATCTGTAGCCCATGGCCGCCTGCTGCACAAGGCCAACAGCCAGGTGACAGGTCCTTGTGACCTCCCAAGTGCCGCGGATAGTGATGCTTATGCTGTGCTACTGATGATATCAATACTGATGACCATGCTGATGATAATGATGATCCTAGTTCTACTACTAATGCTGATGATTACTGAGGCTAAATGCTTGACTAAATCAGGGATTACTGATGTTCATGCTAGGGATTAGCCATGGCACGGGCGTGCATGTGACACCATTACAGCTACGCAATTAGCAAGGCAGTTTATCAAGCAATTGTTTAGACTGTACGGGTTACCGCCGCAAGACATAGTCAGTGATAGGGACTAGTTTACGAGTGATTTTTGGAAACTTATTTTTGAGAAGTTGGAAACAACTTTGAATTTGAGTTCCTCAGATCATCCTCAATCTGATGGCCAGACTGAAAGAGTGAATCAAATTTTGGAGGATATGCTTCGAGCATATGTATCCAAAAGGCAAAGTTCATGGGAGGATTATCTTCCTATGTTAGAATTTGCATATAGCAATACTAAGCATACAAGTACAGGTTTTAGTCCTCTCATGCTTATGTATGGTTTTCAACCTAGATCACCCGTTACAATGGGATTCTCAAGACTTCAGCATGATGCAACACGTAATTTTTTTGCAAGATATGCAAGAAATGTTACAAGTTGCGAAGGAATCTATTAGAAGTGCTCAAGACCGAGACATATTTTATTCTAATAGACATCGTTCACCCAGAGAGTTCTCTGAAGGAACGATGGTGTATTTGCGAGTTCCGAAAGATTCCGAGACTTTACGGACAGGTCGATCTCCGAAATTATCCCCTAGATACTATGGACCATTTCGTATTACACGACGGATTAGTTCAGTTGCATATGAATTGGATTTGCCTTCTCATGTGAAAGTTCATCCTGTATTTCATGTCAGTAGACTTAAGGAAGTACTGGGTGGAACAGACCAGTTAGTTACTCCTCAAGAAATCATAGATGTCGAGGACATGACATTTGTTCCACACGAACCTGAAAAGATTCTTGGATTTCGTGAAAGAAGATTGCGTAATACGCTTATCATGGAATACAAGATCAAGTGGAAGGATCGTGTTGAGGAGGACGCTACATGGGAGACATTGACTACTCTTCAGAGAGATTACCCTGGCTTTTTAGTGAGCTCTTAGAAGAAGGGGAGAATATCATGTGCACAGTGTGTATCTACCGTGTGCTAAACGCACACAAGACTAGCTTCGAGGTTGGGGAAGCTTGGAGCTAGGCAGACTGATTGACAAGCTGAGTTAGGGATAAACTAACGAGCGGGCACCCAAGTATGGACGGGCGGGCACCCAAGTGTGGACACCCGATGACCGGCCAAGAGCCTATAAAAGGGTGGCCAAGGTTAGTCATTAGTGATATAGAGTCTCACGTGTCTTTGTGAGAGCTCTATGGTCAGGAGCCTGGATCTAGTGCAGACGTGCACCTGCTTCATGAGCCAAGGCCGGTGGTAGTCTCGAGGCCCGCAAGGGTAGCTTCGTGGTGGTATGGGACGTCACGAGGTTGAGATTAGTCGATACGTCCATCTAGTTAGCTCAGCTCGTGGCTAGGTGGGGACAGCCAAGACTTCTGGGCTTGCCCACGGCTGTCAAGGTTGGGAGGTGAGTCAGGCCTACACCCCCGTCATATTTGTTTGGTTTGTTTGCAGGTTTCGAGTCTTGTACCAGGAGCGATCCACGAGGAGATCCTATGGAGATTTGACATCAGATCTGCACAACATGCTCCTAAATTCTGGTTATCATCTTTTTCTGGCTGCCCCTTCTAGACTAGCTTCAGGATATGTCCATGGACAAAACTTGCACATGACAATAGTGTTCCCATCTGGACTGCTGGTCATGGCAGTATGATTTGAGAACGTCAAAGACCAACTAATTATATAGGCCATCTGTTTGTGGATGAAATGCATTGAACAACTGCAACTTAGTCCCACAGTTGTCAGGTCAACCTTGTCCATTTCTCCTAGTCCACCACTTGCCAGATCTGCACAACATGCTCCTGAATTCTGGTTATCATCTTTTTCTGGCTGCCCCTTCTAGACTAGCTTCAGGATATGTCCATGGACAAAACTTACACATGACAATAGTGTTCCCATTTGGACTGCTGGTCATGGCAGTATGATTTGAGAACGTCAAAGACCAACTCATTATATAGGCCATCTGTTTGTGGATGAAATGCATTGAACAGCTGCAACTTAGTCCCACAGTTGTCAAACAACGCTCTCTAAAAATAGAACGTGAACTTCGGATCTTTGTCTGATGTGACTGTCCGTAGCAAACCACCACTGGAGTACCAAAACTGAATGAACAAGCGAGCTATGTCCTCCGTTGTGGCTATCTACTTGCATGGAATGAGCATGCAAAACTTACTGAATCTCTCCACAATAGTCATGCACTGTGTGTTTCTAGATCCAGATGATGCAAAACGAGAGCCTACGAAGTCCATATTCATGTCGTGAAAAGGTCCCTCTATAATAGACAAAGACTGAAGTAATCATGCATGTTTCAAATGTGAAACTTTCACTTTTTGACATATCTGGCATGTTTGGACATGTTGGTAGACATCATGTCGTATTTTGGGCCAATAAAATGACCACTCTTAACTTCTCTCATCCTGTATACTATAGTGGCCTGATTCTGAACTGAGAGCCAACTGATACTGAGTCCCAAATTCTTCCGAATCTGCATACCGTGCATGCCTTCATGCTTTCCAAGTCTCCTGCAAAGTTTAAATGGTGCCTTTACGACTAGAGCATTGGCAACGGAATTATTCTTCCCAGGGACATAACTGTTGGAACAACTGACTCCATCCGGATTGCTTGTCACACTAGTTTGCAACCATTTAAGTGCATGGTAATCTGTCTTAACTGTGAAATCTCTCCCGAAATGTTTCCAATGTTTAAAGCACTGTCGTCACTCCCAAAAGCTCTTTGTCATATATCAAATAACTATCTTCGGCTGTGTTCAACTTGCGGCTTTAATAAAGCCATTGGCCTACCATCTTGCTATAGAATAGCTCCAATGGCTAGGTTACTAGCATCGGTAATCACCTCGAATGGATCATCCCATGATACCAACTTCAAGACTAGTGACTCAGCGGTAACTTTCTTCAATGCCTAGAATGCCTCTAAAGCCTTGCCCATAACGGACACTTTTTTGGCGCCGAGTCTTCACACCCTTGAGCAAATCTGTGAGAAGTGTTGCAAGGTCGGAAAACTTGTCCGTATGCGTACCATAGGCTTGACAAAGACCCACAAATGAGCGGATTTCCTGGGCTGTCTTGGAAATATCCCAACTGAGTAGGGCATGTACCTTTTCATGGTCGAGACGAATACCTAATAAGCTAATGATGTATCCCAAGTAATGTATTTCCAGTACTCCAAAACTCACTCTTCTTGGCATTAATAAACAACTCATTGTCCTGCAAGAGTTGTAAAACTTTCGCCACATCTCGCTCATGCTGCTCTGCAGTCCTTAGGAAGATAAGGATATCATCTAAAAAGATGAAGATGCATTTGCTAATGAGATCCCGAAAAACCTACGACATCATCTTGACCATCGCTAGTGCATTGGTGTGGAAGCCTTGCTGTCTTGATCCACAGCCCTAAGAATGATTAAGAACAAGATGCTAATTAAACAACCAGCCACACCAAACCCCCTTTGCAAGTGATGTGTGTCCACTGGAGAAGAAAACACGGGCTGTTGTCATGTTGCTGCAACGATGAAGTGCAAGGAAGAGGAGATCCGACTAGTAGTAGTAGATCATAGAAAAACGCTGAAAGGAGAGGCTGAAAAACAGGGCTGAATGAGGCAAAAACACAGAATCCTAGACCAATGATACCATGATAAAGTGTGCACAATACAGAAGCAAAGGGAGCACTAGAATGTGCTGAACTGAGAGAGAGAGAGGGGGAGAGAGAGAGAGAGAGAGAGAGAGAGATGAAGCCAAAAGTCTGAATATACTGCAATGAATACAATCTCGAGCAACAGACCTTGGAGGCTCATAAGTGAAGGATACAAAAGGGGGCAGGTGTGTCAACACGTTAACCACAAAACACAAATAATGAACATGTGGAATGGGAGAGGCCAGCCCACCTATATATGGACATGGGGCTGGCCGACTGGTCATCAGGGACCCAACGCCAAAAAAAAAGGGGCAAAATGGGGAAAAATAGGGGTGGCCAGCCCACAATCAAGGGCCATAAAAAAGGGAACAAATATGGGCTAAATATGGGTAGCATACAAGGATGAAATGCTAGCAACTTGATCATGTACTGATTGGTAAAGGGTGTCTCAATGGCCATCTTTCCTCCCTTTTCAAGATGGTCTGTTGATATCTTCACCTAGTCAATGCATCCATGCAAAAGAAGGAAGCATGTGCTGCTCCGGAGAATAGGCACACAAGAGTATTGATCCAGCTGAGTTAAACACTTTGTTACCTCCTATAACTATTATTGTTTGGAAACCTTTAAAGCCAAATAGACTCTATGTTCTTGATCCAATGATGTTTGGTCAAGAGCTACTGAAACATGTAAAAGCCATCAGCTAAACATGATGCACAGAAGCCTTGGAAAGGGAAATTACCAAGGAGTACATAATAAAGCTAATTGCATATAATGTCAAAGAATCAATGCTCTTGCATTCCCACATACATGTGCCCCTTTATACGGTCCAAGAAGATGAGCACCATGGGCATCCACCTGCGGTTTTACCTCAGCAAAGCTCAACCATGGATGTCCACACTGAGTTTGACCTCATGATATAGTGAAGCCCTACCAAAGAGGAATGCTATTTGTGCTCACTGTTTGACACAAAAACCGTGATAAAAATTCGTAGCAAGACTCTAACCGTCCGATTCCCCTACTTGTGTTGCTATAGCCACTATGTGACATAGAAACCCTGCAAGGGGAGCGTGGCAAGCCTGTAACCGTCCGATTCGCCTATCTGTAACGTCATAGCTCACTGTTTTCACAGAGAAACGAGCTTCTGACCATCAGATTCACCTACTTATTGTGCGTAAAGAGATAGATTCTGACCAACCGATTCACCTACTTGCGTTGTTATAGTTCAAAGTTTGACAGGGAAAACCCTAAGAGGGAGGTGCGAGGTAAATTCTGACCGTCCGATTCGAGGCAAATCCGGCACTGGGGCTGCTCGCCGGGTCCAGCTTCAAGATCGATGTGGCCTCGTTCGAGAGGATCGATGGCAGGAGGCGATGAGAGGAAGGGCTGACGCTCAGAAACGGAAGCAGAGCCAACCGGTGGTGTCGCGCTTGATGCCTTCTCCTCTTCCATGGCTGTTCTGTTTCGAAGTCGCTTTGATCGGTCTTTCAAAGGAAAGTTGTTCTAGTCTTGCGCAAGGCATCTGGTCATTGGTGGTGAGTAAAGGATGAGTTTATTGAAATACATAGCAAATATGCCATGATTCAATTTATACGCAATCCTTGTGTCTGTCTCCAATGGGGTGACACTAATTTTTGCACTAATTTGTAAAAACCCTATTCATACTATTAAAACTATGTTACCCAATATAGTGACATCCCATATGGGAGAACATTTTCTCGATATTACATAGTTTTAACCAACACACCAAAAACACATCTTCAAATCTGTTCCACAATTAGACCTTTGATTTCCCATATCTCCATGTGAACTCAAGTTAATGTGGGGGTACGTGAGATCTTCCATTGGCAGGGCCGTCACAAAAATGACACTTTAACCTACCATCATCGGTATTTTCACCTCATGGAACATGTCCTACACTCATATATGTAGAATCAAGTAGCAACATAACCTCTCTCTCTCTCTCTCTCTCTCTCTCTCTCTCTCTCTCTCTCTCCAACAGGACTACCTATTAGTTGGGCACAGATATCCTTGGCATAATGGTGCTAGGAGATGCACACTATTTTTTTTTTTGCTAAAACATGGGAGCATGATGCATGTATTATCCCTAAGGTTGAGGGCTCTATCACACACTTTTCCAAAGTGCCATCAGATCTATACTTTGCTTTGTATACCCAGTTAGTGCTAATTACCTTGCATCATGGCTACAAGGTCTCGATTGTGGGTTTTCAAGATGGAGTCATATTCTAGTTACATGGCTGCCATCCACTTCAAATCCCCTTGTGCTTCAACAAAGGTGGTAGCCTCGTGAATTTAGTTGTTAGGCAAAAGCATAGGTCCTTTCAAAGAATCTAATTATGTGGTGTGTGTTCCACTACCATCAGATTTACTTGCTTATGGGAAGTCACTCAAGAAATGCTTTATTGTTTGGGTTTTCTATAAATCAAGGAATTCGGTTCCAAGATATATGCTTTACCTAATATATTACATCTTTAAAAGAAGGATAGCATCTTGGACCCTTAGGAACGAAGCTCAGGAGACCACAAGAGGATAACTTATGGGGGAACATTTGTTTTCATGATGCATAGCACCCACATGGTAGATTGAATGGGGGAACACTTGTCTGCATGATGCATAGCACCCACCACATGGTAGTATTGAATGGCATGCAACTATGGGTTGACACAAGACTCGCATGCATTACAGTAACAAGAGAAAAAAGTGTGGTGGATTATGTGTTGGTACGTAAGAGAGGCCTATCTCTGATTTTCACATTTCATATTGACCCCCTCACACAAACTAGATTATAGGCCACTTTGCCTTAATTTGGCCATGTCCTGACTAGAGAGAGACTTATGATGACAAAGGGTTGCCTTATGCTCATACATAATGCAATCACACTTGGAGATATGACACGAGGTGCCACTAAGTTGGTGGAGATATGGTGGATGTTGAGATTTCAAGCTCAACACGAGGCGCCTGCATGACCGTTCGACATTTACATCACTGGTAGGTTTGGTAGCTGGCACCGACATATCTTCGCCAGAGATTCTACATCTGGACTACACCGACTAGTCCACACCTACACACTCCTCTTAGCGTGTTCACATTATGGACCGCTTGTATATACTCTATTATGTGTGTTAGTCACTTTATCTTCTTTGTAGACCTCTTTTGTTATGTGAAGAAGAAGAAGAATTTTTAAAAGTCATGTATTGGCTTTCTATCAGTATACATGACACTATAATTGGGCATATATAGGATGCCAAGTCACCTAAGGAGGCATGGGACACCTTTGTGAAGCTGTATGAAACTAACACCAAGGCTCGAAAGATTTAGTTGAAGAATGAGCTTCACACTATGGAGAAGAAAAATATGCCTGTGGATTATGCCTTGAAGATCAAGGGCATTGTGGAATACCTTGCATCTATTGGTGTTTCTGCTAATGATGTTGATAAGGTCGAAGTGTGTCTACGTGGTCTCGGGCCACAAAACAAGGGTTTCAAAACGTCTATTCAGACTCGTGAGAACATTCCCAACTTCACATATTTGGTCAACTTCACATATTTGGTCAATGCTGATCATTGAAGAGAATAATTTGGGTAAAGATCAATAGTCTTTCACAAAACAAAAACAGTTTAGAGCAGTAGGCCTTCTACACAAGTGCAGGTAGCGGACGAGGTAGAGGTCGTGGACGTGGCCAAGGTGGTGGCTTAACAGGTAATCATAATTATGTTGAGAGATGTAATCACGGTGTTATGTGTATGTGGGAAAGCACCCTAGAGGTGCAAGATATTGTGGCAAGATAAGAATGCCACGTGTAATATTTAATGATGTATGAGTGTTGACTAAAAGAAGTGGAAAAGGGAGTGCCACTTGGATGATGACATGTAAAGTGGGATAAGGCTAGAAAGCCTATATCATTGTATGGTTCATTTGATCAATCCCATTTTAGGATTGTTTAACATGGTATCAGAGCTTGGGTGGGCTCTTGGTCATGGTGAATATTTATGTATAGTTTTAATGATTATGAGTTCTTTGATTAAGCATTATTTTTAGTTTATTATGGAAAAAATTAAGCACACTCATATTATCATTTATATTTGCATTTGTGAGAATTTGAGAGAGATTTTCATTAGAAGATGAAGACTAAAAGCTGCCAACTGAAGATTGCATCAAGGGAGATGCAATGGAGCCACCATCGTCAACAAGATTGAAGTGAAGATTTGCATCATGGGGGATGCAAAATCGAGTTGTCAACATCAAGGAAGAAGCTGCCAAGGAGATTTGTGAAGGTATTTTGGTGATTTTGCATCTAATTTGGTGTTTATGGGAGGATGCTCAATGTTTAATAAAGGGTTTCTTAATGATGGGATTTGTGAATTCCATTGTTCTTTGCTTGTGGGCAAAGAGTGTGAAGGTGCATGCTTGTCCGTGTCAATGGCAAGTAGTGATGGACTGGCTGCAGTCCATATTGAAGCATGTCAATTCAGGCATGGCTCATGGTTTTGCTCATTGAAGGTGAGCAAGTTTGGAAGATTTGGAAGCTTTCACCATATTCAGCAGAAGCACCTTAAAGATGATGTATGCAACAAGGAAAGGCATGCAATTTGGGAGCTCACTAAGGCTGTGACAATGGCCACATAGAGACCCTCAAGAGGGTAATCAAAGCTTAAGAAAAAGCACATTCAATGGTTCAACAAGAGGAATTTCAAAGCGAGTTCAAGGCTAACAAGCAAGGTTTCTGCAGACGTTCTAGAGAGGTTTTATTTTGGATTGGTTCTGCTTGATTTTGGGTGTTTGGGATGTGCAGCGGCAAAGATTTGGTGTGCAGCAGCATCTACAGTGTCTTCAACAACATCGATCATCATACTTTCGCCAATAACACTCTATTCTCTACTCTGTGTTATTTTTCATACACTTTGTAGGTGATTCAGTCAGTTTGTATAGCCAGGGTTGCAATTAGTGAATACTGAGTACTTGCAGTGTGCTGAAAGATTTTGTATTTGGTAGAAAGTCATGGCTGGCAATAGTGATGTATTCAACATATTGTCTGCTCTGAGGACAAAACTTGATGGGACTAACTACCCATTGTGGTCCCATATGATGAGGCATGTATTGGTTGTTAATGGCCTTTAGAATGTGGTTAGTGGTAGTGAAACTCGTCCTGTTTCACAACTACTAGGACAACCAGGTGCTGTAGGTACATCTGAAGTAGAATGTGATATAGATGTGGCTCCTCCACATGCACCACCAGTATCTCCCACTGCTGCTCAAACGAGATGGTATGGAAGAGATGCACAAGCATATGCATTACTTGCACTTTCTGGTGAAGCGAAGCATTATTCCTCATATTCGATCATGTAAGACTTCAAAACAGGCATGGGGTGCACTTGCTGCATTATACCAAGTGTGCAATGAAGCACGTGTTGCATATCTGCGCAAATAGTTGGAGTCCGAGCACATGAATGAGGGAGACTCAATGGACAGCTTCTTGACCAAGATCAAAGATTTTAAGGAGCAGCTTGCTAGTGTGGATGAGATATATCATGATAGTACATTGGTGCCCACAGTTCTCAATGCATTGCTGGATTCTTATCAGAGTTTTACCTCTACCCTTAGACTCATATGATGAAGGGAAATCCAAATGCCCTTACATTTGATGAGCTAGTTTCAGTACTCTTGCAAGAAGAGTAGTCTAGGCAAAACAGATCTGTTATGCGGGGTGGTGACTAAGCTTTTGTTATTGCCAATCAGAAAGGCAAAGATAAAGCTTCTTCGCATGGTGGCTATAAGCCAAAATATGAAATCCTCAGGTAAGGATGCAGAGAAAGAAGGTGATATGCCTAAAAAGAAGGGAAGACTTCCAACTCAGTCTAATGTGATAGATTTATGCAACCCCTTACGAGATAACGACAAAACCGGTGCATCAACCTCATCCATTGTTGCAAGAGGAGATGGTAAGAGCATTTTAAAATACCTTGAGCATGAAGAAGGGAAACACATTAACAAAGATTTTGTTGAATGTCAAAGAGGTTATCAAGGCCATGGAGATTCCTAGGCAATATAATGGTGGTATTGCATTTGAGTTCCCACCAACCATCGGAACACATGCAAGAATGGAATCCATGGAGCATAAGTATGATCCCCATTGGTGGTCAAAGCTGCAAACCTCTAACATTTCCTTCCCTGAAGTGTGTCGAAGAAGCCATTACCTAGATAATTTAAAGTGTGTGAATGAGCTTTGCCCGCGTTTAAAGAACCACAGGGTCTCAAATACATTACATTTTACTGGAAGCATGGTAAAGGCACCGACCACTAGAGGCACCGACCACTAGAGAGGAGTGCAACAATGCGTTTGGAAAGCTCCTTTGCCATTATTGCTCAATTTCGGCGATGTGCATTGCAACATGCAATCGCTACATCTATTATGTGATGCCCTCCGACGAGATGATGTGTCGATTAATGATACACATTGGTTTCCATCAACATAATATATGGGTAGGCACATCAAAGGCACTAATTGATAGGACAAAGCAAATGGTGTCTAAGGTGTTAGGAGTAGATCGCAATGCCAAGGCAAGAAAGGTACAATTGTGTGTGGCAAAAGAAATTGTAATGGCAGCACTAGTTTAAGAAGGTGTTTCCTCACATTTCATTAGGGAACAAGAGTTCATCAACATTGCAGAGGAGATGGAACCAAAGGTGGAAGATAGCTGGTAAGCTAATTTGGTTGGGTAGTTATGTTTTCGTAAAAGAGTTATTAAAATATAGATAAGTAAAGTGTGAGACTTGAACAATTTGATTTTTAGGTTTCAGAGGTCAGTCACATTGCAGCTCGACACGGGCCTTCAAAGGAGAGCTTTGGCTTGGATGCTTTTTTGAAGTTGAAATGAGAGTGCACTTGCGACTTATTTCATGGAAGCAGGTTCTCGTGAAAAGGTTCCTTAGGTTAGAAGTGCTTTGTTTTCAAGGTGTCCACCATTGGAGGAGCCGCTCTTCAGGGTTAGATTTGGTGATTCAAGTGAGACGGATTGGCTCTGCTGACCAACATGCATGGATACAATTCGACCACTCTCGAGATGGATATAGTTTGACCACACTCGACGAACAGTAGATTGGGTCACCATGACTTGTCATGTGTATGATTCAAGGTATCATATTACGAATGTAGAGTATAAAAGTAGTCAAAGGTGGTCAAGTGTGTTACATCGTAAATGACTAGAGTTTTCCACAGCATGCAAGATCTTCCTAACAATTGAGACATGTGAAATGAAAGAAGAGGATATGGAAGCCCAATGTCTATTCTGGGAATGCATTAATAAGGTGATGGCAAACCATGGTTGTGAAAGGGTAGATTTCTTTGGTTTCATGGCAGACAAGGCTCAGGCTAACTGGAGTGCAGTTCAGGGATTTCATTAACGTCTTCACAATTTCATGATCACGTTAACAAAACCTGTTGTTAACATATTAAAACTTGTGATCACATTGTATATTCACATGACCTGAGCAATGACTTGCCAGAACCCACTAGTCCCGTAACACCTCCGGGCTTCTTGTTTTCCCGGCGGGCCCGCTGGGATAAGCAGATATCCCGGCGGGCCGCAGGGAAAACCAAAGAACACCGGCGGGGTTCTGTTCTGTTTATAAACACTGCCCGACACCCATCGTGGAACTTTTGGGAAGATAGTCCTTGTTTTGGGGGTGTGATATCTCTCCTCAAAGTACTTGTAGAGCTCTCGAGTTGCTAGAAGTGTCCTCTTGGGAAGAACGTCCTTATCTTAGGGGCTGTCGTCTTTCCTTGTAGGCACTCCTAAGGCTATTGAGCCACTCGTCCTTAGTTCTTTGAATTGGGGGCAGGGTGTGGTTCGTAGCTAATACTTGCGGAGATTTAGGGACAAATTTGGAGTCATTCAGCTTTGCATTTGAGCTATGTAGGTAATCTACCTCATTCTGCTTTATGAATGGTTTGATGGAGCCAAGAGTCCTGCTTAGGGGCTTGTATTGGTTCTTGATATTTGATATAGTTTAGAGTAGACAAGGGTCTATTGTCCTATACTAGAGTATTGGGCAAGCATAGATCTTTGATTTTCTTTGTGAATGTTAGAGAAGGTCTATTGTCCTATACTAGAGTATTGGGCAAGCATAGATCTTTGATTGTGTAAAGTATCCTTAATTGGGTACAAAAGGCATCCTTCATTGGGGGTGCAATGTGCATGATAGTTTCAAAGTAGTTTTGTAGTCAGACCTTGCAAGATAGTTTCGAAGTAGTTTTGTGTTATGTGATGATCTTTTGTATTTGTCAAGATAGTTTCGAAGTAGTTTGTCTGCTAATGTATGTTTTGTAATACGTGAGTGACTTTGTTGTTTTTTCATTTGTGTATTCATTGTTATATGCTTGGTTGAATAGGTTATTTGTTGAGATGGAGGACAATGTTGGATCCAGTGATACCTCCAATAGAGTCCAAATTCCAAATAGTAGGAAAAAAAAGGCACCTGGGATAGAGTGGCAATATGCAATTAACGTTGGTGATCGATTCATAGATTGGGAGTGTAAGCTATGCCATGCGGTAAAATCAGGTGGGGCGCCTCGACTAAGAGAACACTTTTTAGGCGGACCGAAGAAAAAGTCATGTACCCACCCCTCTGCACCTGTAGTGGCCAAATGCATAAGAGAAGAAATTCAAAAGAAAGATTCAAGAAAACATGACACTCCTACCGTTAATGTATCAAGGCAGCAAGAACACTGTTGTTCTAATCATCAAACTCCCGCTACATCGCCTACTTGTACTCCGAACGTCAATGTGCAACCAGAAAGTAATCTACCCAGTGCATCTTCCTGCAAGCGGAACTTTGACGTAGGAAATATACCCATGCGTCAAACTTCATTGAGAGAAAGCCTACGTCAAGGTCGGCTCGATGATGCACAACTCGCCCTTGCTGAAGCGATTTACTTTTCTGGGAGTGCTATGATGATGGTGGACAGTGAGCATTGGAAGAGAGCATGGAAGAAAATTGGTGAGTTTGGACCAGGGTTTTCACCGCCTACGTACCATGCTATGCGAAATGATCTATTAGAGAAATGTTATGCACAAGTAAAAGAACGTGTACAAAGAATAATTCTTAGCAATATAGAGCTTTCTGGATGTAGTATAGTAAGTGATGGATGGTCTAATGTACAAAGAAAACCATTAATTAATATAATGGTTATTTCACCTAGAGGTGAGACTTTCATCCGTGCCGTGGATTCTGCTGGTTCAATCAAAATTGGGGCTTACATTGCTCAAGTCATTGGCTCTGTGATAGAGGAAGTGGGTGCCAAAAATGTAGTCCAAATCGTCATGGACAATGCAAAGAATTGCAAGAATGCATCCAAAATCCTACAGCGACAATATCCACATGTTTTTCCGATAGGCTGTAATACTCATAGTTTGAATCTTGTATTAAAAGATTGGTATAAAAGTGATAATACCAAATGGTTTGCCTCAATCGTCGACACTGCTCGCCAGCTTGTGAGATTCATGCTCAAGAGACAGAGAGTGTTAGATATTTTTCGACCTCGCATGTCAGTTATGTTAAAGCTTCCAGCGGAGACTAGGTTTTGCACTCACTTTTACACTTTTGAGTCTCTTCTTCGAAATAAAGATGCAGTTTGCGAAACATTTACATGCATGGCATTTCATGACTGGGAGAGCACTCAACTTGAAAAAGTGAAAGAGAAAATCAAAGTCTTGAAGGCAGCACTTACGAGAAGAAGTTGGTGGAACAGTGTGATGGATGCATACCATGTAATGATGCCTGTTATATATGCCATACGAAGTCTTGATCAAAGAGCGCCTAATCTCGGGAAAGCATGGATGCAATGGTGGACTGTCCAGTGGAGTTTGGAGTGTCCTGAGAAATTAGAGCATTCAGTGGTGGAAAAGCAATGGCATGTACCATTCTCCAGTAGACAAAGAAAAGTCCTATTGAAGTACTATCATGCTAGATGGATTGGAGCGCATTCACCACTACACAGTGCTGCTTACATGTTAGATCCTGAATATTGGAATATGGATTTGATGTCCAACGTTGAGGTGGTGCAAGATTTTTATAAAGTGGTAAAACACTTTCTATAATAATGTTGATGATCGTGTAAAGTGCATAAAGGAGATGACCTCATTTCGATTGAAAGAGGGTTTATTTTCCAACTCCCTTGTTCAACAAATGGCTAAAGAGCAACCTGCATGGAAGTGGTGGATGATGAATGGTGGTGAGCATTATGCTTTATTGCGCAACCTTGCGATGAAGGTTCTAAGTCAGTGCTCTTCAAACTCAGGCTCAGAAAGAAACTAGAGCATGTACAAATATATTCACAGTATTATTCGCCAATCGACTTCTTGCAGATCGAGCAGATAAACTTGTTTACATGTATTGCAATGAAAAGATCTTGCGAGACATTGAAAGCGAAGAGTATGAAGAAGATATGCCCAGATGGATGTACAATTGTGATGATGTAGTAGACGAGAACTTTGATGTTGGACGCACGTCGTGCACCACCCTTGAGATAGAAGACAATTTAGACATTGACTTAGATGAGCTTAATTTAGCAGACGAGAGGGTAAACGGTGAAAGAATTTTGGAGCAAGATACTGACATAGAGGAAGAAGTCATTTCATTAATTTCATAAAAAGTACTTGTACAAATGATCGTATTTGGAGAAATTATCAATACAAAAGTAGGATTTATGTCTTTCTTAGCTTTCATCTTGAAATAAATTGCGAATTGCACTAGGAGTTGCATCTAAAGGTCCTGGTGGTTTATATTCGCTAGCCATGCCGAACACTGTATAAATACCTTGATTTATTGGGACACTGCACAATGCACATGTGGAAATATTTTGCATTTGCCTCACTAAACATATTAAGTGGTAGTAGTGTCCACAGGGTAGTATATACTGGCTGCTCCACCCATCGAATACTTTGTAACATACATGACATTGGGGGGTGGAGGAACTAGTAGCCTCAGCAGAAACTCCCACAAGATCAGGATGTATTAAAAAATGAGAGATGTAGTTTTCTTGGCGCACAGGAGCAATACGTGAAGAGATGGTCTGTACATCTTGGCTGATCTTTGTGAGCTGCTCTTGAATCCCTCTATTGGCCGGGGGAGGAGTTGACGCTTGAGATAATCGCTCAGCTTCTTTCTCCTTCTCTGCTAGCTGTGCCCCTAAGCTTTCTTTGACCTTGTTTAACTCTAATCCAGCGCCCTCCACCATGAGAGCAAGTTCCTCCCTTGTGAATGTCACTGTCTCTTCACGTATGTCGTGGGTGTTGACAGTGGCCTCTCTGGAGGCGAAGTCCACTGGAGTTTCTAGGATAAATTGTGCATATAGCATCTTAGCAAAATAGAGTGGAGCGTCGGCGTTATGGAGAGGACGACCGTACACCTCCAAGAAAATGCGCTCGGCATTAATTTTGATATCATTGTGAGTGCAACGCGAAACCTTCCATCTTCCCTTCTTAATCTCCCCATCTGGACATGGCCATATTTCCTTTATCATCTCTGTGGTTACGCGTTTGTTTATGTCTTTCCATTGGGCATAAGTAGGATTTGTCCATTTCGACAACCTGCATGCTGTTCTCGTAGCTTCGCGGGCTGTCAGGCCATGTGCAAGGGCCTTCATTCGCTCATATGCCTTCTTGGCTAACTTTTGATGCTCGTTTGCTTGCGCTTCTGCCATATCTGCATGAACGTAAATGACTTTAGGATTTTAATGAACTGTAAAGATCAATGTAAGATAAATTGACCATTACCCTCAAAAACTTAAAGTTTAACACCACGAGAGGAGATATGTATTGCAAAGACTCAATGAGAAATATCCACTTGACTCAAAAAATACTTCAAACAATGCGCGCACATTAAATTTTGAAGAGAAAACATAAACTTAAACACCACAAGAGGAGAGAGATATTGCAAAGACTCAATGAGATAATATTTCAAACAATGGGCACATATCAAATTTTGAAGAGAGAAACAAAGTGCCATTCTTGAAACTTAATCTCCTGATACTGTATCATTACAAAATTGGGGTGAATGACACCGATAGCTCTACAAGAGGACGTTGTGCCCTCGTTGGGTCAGTATTTAGTGATCTAAAAAATTCTACTACTTGCAAAACAGATTTTCGCTCATCGCGATTAGGCAGACACATCCAATTTTTGACTCTATAAATAATAGTATCCATGGTAACTTTGTCATAGGAACTATTGTCCATCCACAACTCTTGTACTTTCTGCCAAAAGTCATATAAAGTTTGTAATAAATACCCTAAAACAAAAACATCAGATGCAGGAGTGTATGTATCTGCCAAAAACGGATCATAAAGTTCCGGGGCTATCCACGGCCGTTTATTTCGCTCTCTGTTTGCGTAGGAGACCGCCTGTCCCACCTTCTCAGGGTTCTTGTCTGCTTCAAATACAAAATTGAGAGACACCCATTTTTTGGGCGCTCTTAGCAGTAACCCCCAATCGATAATACCTACGCGTGGCTTCAACTCTTTTGTAAAATCCAACACTACATTGAATGGATGTAGGTCGGTATGTACAATTCCTGCCAAATGTGCTGTCACTAGGCCTTCCACCAGGGCATGCATAATATGTGGCATGGTTATTACTGCATAATATGTGGCATGGTTATTACTATTTGTTTTATTTTAGAAAGTTCTAGATGACTTAAAGGAATATTATCGGACGGGGGTTGTCTCCATCCTCGATCCAAACGGAAAATTGCTCTGGTGAACTCACTGAATCTGAAGGGGACCTTCAGAAGAGTATCACCAAGCAAGCCGCCATTATAGTATGGGAAAATAGTGATCCAAGGAGATTCTTTTGTGAAGGCAATACACCTGACAATTGATGGGTGTAGAACCTGCATGCCCTGCTCTGCCTGGAAGCTCTCGAACTTGGCGCTGCCTTCTCCTTTGTAGTGCTTTCCGCAAAAAGTAATGTGCTCCGGCAAAAATGATATACCTTTAACTGTATACTCTTTTACTGTGCTAAAAACACCAGAGCTTATTGTTCGCCCTTCGAGTAGAGCCTCGTGCGGGATGCCAATGAGGTGTGTGCACATAGAATTATAGATTGTACGATTAATGGCACCTGTCCCACTCGCATCTGCCTGGCTGGACGTTGCAGCGACGTCCTGGGCAATGCGCACTCTTTTGGGGAGTGACTCTGCATCCAGCGCCTTCATGCGCTTGCTCTTGGCTCTTTGCTCGCTCCATACAGCATCCCATAACTGTAGACGATGCATATTAGCTTCAGGCGGGGCAGCATCTCTAAGATCATTGCATGCTACACGCATGCTCCCCAAAATGGTTCGTGTTATATGTTGATGGTTGAAATCTGCTATCTTTTGTCTATCAAGCAACTCAGCGTTGCCTCCGCTTCGAAGTCGACGCTGTGCATTTTCCCATATCTGCTCTAGTAGATCTCGCATGAGTATCTTAGACTCATTGATCTTTTTGACGACGTCATCTGCACATTGTGACACTGTGATGACTGCTTCAATGCGAATTGCTCGTAGAACGATTTTACGCTCTTCAGGGGAAAGCATGTTGGTCGTCTTTGTAAATCTAGCAAATATCACTAAACACAACAAAAACAGAATATTAAACAACATTACTGAAATCAACATCAAGCAAACGTGAGAGAACAGCAACAAGTGTATCATTACTTATCAATGTTCAAATAAAAACGGAATATCAAATAATTTTACTAAAATCAACATCATCCAATACATCATCAAACGTGAGAGAACAGCAACAAGTGTATCATTACTTATCAATGATCAAACAAAAACGGAATATCAAACAATATTACTGAACTCAACATCATGCAATACATTATCGAACGTGAGACAACCACAACAAGTGCATTATTACTTATCAAGTGTATACATGTTGCACTCCTCATCTACACACCTATCGTGACAGAGAGAGAGAGAGAGAGTTGTGAAGTGTATTATGAGAGAGAGTGAGAGAGAGAGGGGGAGGAAGAGAGAGAGGTGTGACAGATAGAGAGAGAGGGGACATTAGATGACATTTTTAATAGTTTTGTGAGTTCCTAAAGAGAGGAAAATAATGTTTTGTATTCCTAAAGCACTCCTCATCTACACACCTATCGTGATAGAGAGAGAGAGTTGTGAAGTGTATCATGAGAGAGAGAGAGAGAGTTGTGAAGTGTATCATGAGAGAGAGAGAGAGAGAGAGAGAGAGAGAGAGAGAGAGAGAGAGAGAATTGTGAAGTGTATCATGAGAGAGAGAGAGAGAGAGAGAGAGAGAGAGAGAGGAGAGGAAGAGAGAGAGTTGTGACAGATAGAGAGAAGAAACATTAGATGACATTTTTAATATTTTTGTGAGTTCCTAAAGAGAAAAATAATGTACTGTTTTATTTTTTAAGTAAATAGAGGGAGAAAAAAGAAATTATTAGGAATTATGTATATTTTAAGAGAAAAAAAAAGAAATCCTCATCTACACATCTATCGTGTTGTGAAGTGTATCATGAGAGAGAGAGAGAGAGAGAGAAAGAGTTGTGAAGTGTATCATGAGAGAGAGAGAGGGGGCAGGAAGAGAGAGAGAGATATTCATTTTTTCTTAGTTACGATATTATGAAATAAAACGTAAAGACAATATGATGTAAACTTTGATCCATGAAATACTCATGCCGCGTTAGCAACCAAGTATCGCATGGATCACACACAATAAAAACAATACAAGTCAAATCAAGCAAATTTACGACATTTTTTTGATCGCGTCAACGATCACATGCCGTAATATGCAAGCAAATTTACGACATTTTTTCGACCACGTTAACGATCAAATGTCGCAATATGCAAAAAACAATATATGCACTAGCGGACGACACCAACTTGCCGCGTTAACGACAAAATGCCGCCCGATTCTATGGGAATACGAATAGGATACGGACATACATTGGCCGCGTTACCGACCATATGCTCGCATTTGACAAAGGGAAGGGAAGGGAAGGTGACATCGCCATAACGATACTATGCTTGCCGCGTTACCGACTAGTACCGCTACGGCGTGCCATACTTACCATAGGACACAGACCAGCCGCGTTACCGACTAAGTGCCCCAGGGTAAGCACCATTCCGAAGAATGGCCTTACACACACACCCCTCGTGTGGCGGACCACCCACATCCTGCCGCGCATTGCGACAATGGGCGGCTGCCCGCACAAACACACACCCACACACACACACCCCTCGTGTGGCGGACCACCCACATCCTGCCGCGCATTGCGACAATGGACGGCTGCCCGCATGAACACACACCCACACACACACACACAAACACAATTCTCATTACCTGTGTATACTGTCAGCAATGAACTCCCAAAGGGCCCCCCGGGCCCATATATATAGAAAATTGTAGCCCGCCGAGCTGGATGACGACCCCGGCGGGACCCGTCGGGTTTTTCTTTTTCCCGGTGGGACTGCCGAGTATTGCAAAAGCCCAACGGGATTTTATCCGGTTATCAGGGAGCTTCCCATCGGCTTTTTTGGGAACATGTTAACATGTTAACATGTTAATAACATGTTAACATGTTAATAACATGTTAACACGTTATTAACAAAAAAAATTTGTGATCATGTGAATATAAAATCATTGGTGCAGTTTGACATGTATTTAACCGTGGGAAAAATAACGTCCTAACAGATAGGGAGAGGTCTTGCCTATTTCATTGGGAGCAGAGCATGGTTGCCCACACAATAAAGTATGTGTGTGCTACATCTTAAGGAGAGAACAAATCAATGTGCGAGAAGTGGCGCATGGCTCCTACAAGTGAAGCAGCATCAATAGAGGCTCGATTAAAACGTCGGTGATGTCATAATGGTCATGTGATGGATAGAAATGTTAGTAATGGACTCTTAGTTAAGCTGGTGGGAGAGGTGCGCATAGAACATTGGGGTTTAGTTATGACAATAATAGAGATAAGTAATGATAGAAAAAATACCCCAAGAACAAACCTAGTAGAAAGTAAGCATGGTAGTTGGCTTGCAGGGATATAGACACAAGATTTCTCTTTATGATGCATGCACTACCAATATGGTAAATGAAATTTTATAAAGCACTAAGGCAGTCTCTTACTCTCAAGGCAAACACATAGAGGGAGAGGAGCAAGCTTGGAGAAACTAAAAGAATGGTTGTCTACAAGCCCAACCCAAGTGGTCCGAACAGTTAATTAGGCATCTGAAGGAACACTTATGTATAAGGCGCCTACTCCTCGACAAAGAAAGTGCACGTCACAAGAGACCAGCTATGCTGTGGTCATTGATATTGATGATGAGGCCATGTGTGGGGACCAGAGTATAACACACATGTAGGAGACCGCAAGTATGCTGGGAGGCCATGGAAGATCATTTTTAAGGAGCATGATATAAGTAGTACAAAGAACAACAAAGTCACAGAGTTTAGTGTGATTAAGCGCAAGGTGAATGAAGCAATGTGGGTAATCCAAAGGACATGCAGCAAGGTCACATGTAGCAGATCCCCTCGTGGGGGTAAGAGGTGTGGGAAACACACATAGCCAGATCTGTAAAGGGTGTGCTTGCACCATCTTTTGAAGGCTATCTCGCAAGCACCCTACTGGTCTCATTAGGCAATGGATGGTCTCATTAGGCTATCTCGCAAGCACCCTAATGGTCTCATTAGGCAATGGATGTGGTTTTTCCCTGACCACATGCATCATTGCTATATTGTGGACACCAACATAGACCCAAAGCCCAATCCACCACCCAAGATATGGCCAGTTGCTATCGGAACTAACCTCATAGAGGAGGAGGTAGATTCATTATGGTTGTTGGGAAGGTGGATACTAAGTGTTGAGCAAGAATGTAGAAGGTGTTATACCCACCCCACCTAGTAGCGGTGGGGCTACAAGGTTATTTACAATGACAACTTCCAAAGAACCAACATATGGGTCCACTACGAACATAGAGGCAGGTGGCTCAGGCATGCGAAATAGCATGAGTCAAGTACCCCACATCGATATTAAAGGGAAGCGACAAAATAATAAAGGTTACTTTGAAAATAAAAGCTACAGTGATAGAAGAAGTGTAGAATTGGAGCACAAGCATGAAGTTTTCAAGATCAAATCACACGGGGATGATGCACATGTTGGAAAATATGATGTGCATGTGAAAGCTGAACCGTGTTGTACGTGTCCAGATTTTGCAAAGAGAGAATCGAAGAAGAAGCCATATCTTACATGAAAGCACTTATACTTCATTTATTTGCGTGTGCTAGGCTTGAGCCAGAATGAGACTATGTTCATCCACCAACCTATTCTATCAGACTTAGAGCTTTACAATGCCTTGCCTCGTACGAGAACCTACCCTAATTTAGACCATTGAATGGATGAAATTTCACATGTCCTCTAGTATGCTGGGACTTTTGTAACCTCAGTTGAAGCAACCTAATTGTAGAGGGTTTGATTGTGCAATATCTTTCTCTCTCCCTCCCTCCCTCTGTCTTCCCCCTCTCCCTATTGGTTGTGCATTTTCAAGCAAGTATGGTATCATAGAACATGGTCATCTATTGATGAATGATATTCACGTTACAAGCATTAAATGGTTAGAAATCTTAGGGAAATGAGAGGGGAATGGCAAGCTAGAGGGAGAAGAGAGAGGCAAGGTGTTCCACATAGCACACAAACCCTTATCTGAAATTGCATGTATATAAAAAATAATAATACGTACTTGCTCTCTCCCAAAAAAGTACAAAAGGATGCCTTTATTATTGTGGTATAGAAATTCGAGGAAAGAAGCCTTTCTTATTGACATTAAAAAAGATAAAATGTGTTTTTATTTCATTTGTTGTAAAATCTGAGTACACCTCTCCCACTACTATAAATATAGAGATAAGCTCCATAGCACTTTGTTAATCAGCTTGGCCACTAAGCCTTGTTAGTAGAGTACACCACCCACAACCCTCCTTAGTATTGTTTGTGAAGGCCTCATCAAATATTAGTATTGAAGTTATTGGCTGCGCATATCACGAGGGAGACCACCAATGCAAAGGTCAACCAGAAGACCGTAGATGGTGCACAAGCATGGAAAGGTCTCATGTGCATCCTCTGCACTTCCTAGTAATGATGATGAAATTTCTCTAGTGAAGACCAAAGTGGTGGGCTTAATTGCGATATGGCAAGCCCATAGAATAACTTGGCTATATGATTTCCAAAAGCAATTGAAACTTATATATTGTCAAGAGGGACTTGGAAGAGTCTCTAGTAAAAGTTGAAGAAGGCCTTTCGATCGCTCACCTCTTTTGGACCCTTCCTCTTTTCTCTTTTATTGCCAAGTTATCGTCTCTAGCATGTTTAGCATTAAGGCACATGAAAAGCCTTTGGCTTCTACTTCTTTATGTCTCTCCATAACCTTGAATGTTAAACCTTAGTAGAATTGCATGCTTCCTACGTCTCCCAATGCATTAGCTTCTAGCCAAATTGGCTTGAGTTGATTGTTTGCTAGTGTCTAGTTGCTTCCTATGATTTGATGATCCTAGATCTGTCCGGGCACTCAGAACAATCCCAACTTTCTAACGATCTGATGATCTCATCATCTGACAATCTGTTTGGGCTTTTAGATTGCAAAAGATCCTAATTTTCTAACGATTCAACAAATGATTTGATGATCCTAACAATTCCAGTATATATAGAGGAGAGAGCTATGTGTAGTTTCTCATCACATATAGAGGAGAGATAGAGCTTGGGAACTTTGATGGGATTCTTTACTCCTGCTGGGCTACGTATCATCGTTGGTCATAGAGAGAGCAGCTCAGTCTTCAAGAGCAGTCAACCTTTAGCATGGTGAGAGAGAGCAACTTGGTTTAAAGCTTATATCATCCCTTGAAAACACAAGCTCAGCATGAAGTGGGAGTCCAAGTGCCAAACGGATAGAGTAAAAGCACATGAAGTGGGAGTCCAAGTGCCAAATGGATAGAGTAAAAGCACATGGAAAAAAAGAGAGCTTCAACAAAAAACATCATAAAATTTGGCCATCATTGACCTTGAAGCTTTGGTTTACATTTGCTCAGATCACCATAACTCAATGAGAGGAAAAGAATAACCACATGAGAGGAAGAAGAAGAAGAATATGGAAAAAGTGTTTAAAGCCCTTCACCAATGAACCCTTATATCTTTAATCCTTAGGGTTCTAATTCCCCTTTTCACACTCTCATAACCCTAGATCAATTGATCTATATTCACATTGGCCTTATCCACCACACTTCGTGACATTCCCTCATTCTCTTCACACTCTTTGTGCATCCATGGGCCATCATCCAAAGTTTTTTCTGAAACATGCTTCACATGCAACCTTGGGTTATTATTTCTTATGATCGCCACCATAGCAAGAGCTCTTGTCGTCATCAAGATGACTTTGATACCATCTCTAATCCTAATCGTACATATCTTTTTCCGAGTTCACACACCTTTGGCACTTTGAGGTTTAGGCCTCTAGATCCTCATTCACCGACTTCGTGCTATGATGAGGCAGCATACTCATGCCATGGTTAGATGTTCAAGCTTGAGGGTTTGATGCCTAGCCACTTGAGGCATTTGTTTGATGAGGTGAATGTATGTGCCACATGGTCCGTACATGATGATTTCATTGATTCATTGGTTGGCCACCTTGACACGGATGGTTCAATGATGTTTGCATGGGATGATGCTTCTTTTGGTGACTTGCATGAGTATCCTATACTCTTGAGTTTCTATGATTATTCTTTAGCAAATGTATGCCATAGAGAGTCAAATGATGATGATGGTGATGTATCTCACACACATGCACATGATGATATCGATACACGTGCACATGATGATACACATGCACATGATGATATTGATACATGTGCACATGGTGATGATATTGGCACCACATATGTACATGATGATGATGTATGTGGTATTGATGTGTGTGACTTAGGTCATGTATACATGATCTCAGTGAGACAAGTATGGCATCGAGCATTGTGGGTGAGGATACGAGCATTGTGGGTGAGGATACGCCTATTATACCTACCTATATTCCTAGGGGTCATTTGGATGCATTATATGGTCATGAGGGTCTATTAAAGGATTGCAAGCATTGGATTATGCATTAGATGCCCATAAGTATGTGATTATTGATGCATCCATTTGGTGATACTTCACACATGGGTTCATGGGACATCTCTGAACATATTGAGGCAGTCCGGGGCGGGTAACAAGAAGAGCGGCATCTAAGCACTCCTCAAGGCTCCCATGTTGCTCAATGGGCTTGGGGCACAACGCAACACAAACATAAGAACCCCAAAACCACATACTCAACAAGAAAGGGGCACCACCTAGTTATGTGTGTGAACTAGGACACCAAAGATCTTTCCTTGTAGCCAATCAATACAAGCTAACCATATACATCAATCAAAAGGCACACACACCCTCAATAAACACTCATAACATATGGTATTGTGTGTGAAGGAGACTAGCAGAACACAAATAGATGCACACCAAACTTGGAGAAGAACTTAGAGAGACAATATAAGCTTGATTTTGTTGTCGGTATACACATGGTCTTAAGGTTACGGGAGCCCTCTCACCATACAACCCTCTTACCATGGAATGAAAGGCAACAAATCAAAAATAGGCCCTCAAGCCGCCAAGCATAAAATCACACCACAAAATACAAGGATCGAATTTACCTTAAATCAAACATCGGACCGCTTTGCTAAATCAACTTTGGAGATGTAGGAGTCCAAGATTTTGTACACAATTGCACCCAAACTACTAATCTTATTTATGCACAAAGGCAAGATACAATTATGATAGGGAGTATGGCATCACTCAAGCCCTCACAATGACATAACTAGCTTCAAGCTTCTCTATGCAATCAAAGGTATTGATGTATAGAGAGAGCTCACAAGTTCACTATCTCCTTACACACTAGAGTTGGGAGTGGTGTACAATGTGTGTAATCCCCTCTTTCTCAACAAGGAAAGGAGGGGCTCTATTTATAGGTTTGAGAAGCCCCAATTAGGATTAAGCCTAATCAATTTTATTATGAGAAATCATAGATTATGGATTTTTTATGTTGGAATGAGAGTGGGCCTCTTCTTATCCCTTGAGTCACATGGATGTGGGCTCAAGGTGAGAGAATTATTGAAGATGAGAGGAGAGTGTGATGTAGAGGTTTGAGCAAATAACTTGTAGTAATGCCTACTCAAAAAGTAGTAGAGTGGGTGCTTATTTACATATGTTAATGGTTAGTAGTTAGTAATCACTATAAAAGGTTAATAGTACAATGTACAAATGGGTGAGAAGGGCTGAGAGGTTGAGTGAGAGGAGTAAATATTTGGAAAGATCCTTTGTGTGGTTGAAAGCTCGAAGAAGCTTGGATTCACCCATGTGTAGATCTTTAAGTTAACCGCCGGTCTCCTTCTTGCATTCGACGCCACAAAAGTTGATTGAGGTGAAGAACATGGGGGGGTTTTGTAGATGGAAACCCCATATTTGCAGAGGTTAATATGATACATTCATGCTGAATTTTTATGTATTTTTTGAGATTGGAAAAATAATTTAGTAATATGGGAGTAGTAGGGAGAGAAATGGAGATGAGGTATGGGTGTAGAGTAGATATGAGAGCAAATGGAGATGGAAGGAGAGGGCAAAAGTCGAGAGGGTGAGAGAGGACATGAAGTTTGCAGGTTTGATGGAGTGAGAAAGGAATGAGTAAGTGTGTAGGTGATGAATGTGTAAGGGAGGTGAGAAGAGACTAGGTGTACCTTGCCAAAAAGTGGGCAGACTGGGGTCCAATAAAAAATTCATATCTCACCGCCATTAGCTCTAAAAATTCTCAAAAAATTTGAGCATATTGCTGAGCTCCCGAGCTAACTTTTGTCTTTTGATGACCAGTCCAAATTCGGAGTGGAGGTGGGCGCAAAAAATTCAGCAGAATCATGTATTTTCTGAATTTTTAAAATCTTTATGTGGGTCCCCATTGGTAGAATTTCTTGATAGCTCCAAGAGTGAGCCCCCCAATATATCATACCCTGACCTTAGAGACTCAAGTGTATGTGGACACTTGCATGGAGGAGATTTTTTCTATTTTATAAAGATATAATAGAAAAAAACAAGCTAGTACTTTAACTAGTCAACATATCATGACAATATGGTTATTATGATAAGAAAATAAAATAAACAAAGAGATCTAATTGTGAATAAAAATACTAAAATAAAATATACAAAAATAATTGATATATAAAAAAGTATTTAATGAAAATATATAAAATATTTAATAGTAAAAAATATATACAAAATACTAAACTATGGAAGTCAAAAGGGAGGGAGACCCTCATTATTTTAGGGTAGATGAGAGAATAAAAGATGAAATAGTCTAAGGGAAAAAGTGATTTGGGTAGTAGGCTTTCTACACGGTGTGGGTAGAAATGTGAGGGCATAGGATTTACTTATGTATGGTGAAGTTGAAGCATATGTACAATGATGGTCCAAAAGTATTATGAAGAGAAAAAAATAATAATAAATAAATAAAATATACTTAGGTTTTGTAATACACACACCTAATGAAGTATTTATATATTTGAGAAAATAGAGACCCCCATATTTAGGCCCTTATATGAAATGAAATATTTACACAAAATGGACCGTAATAATTTTATTTATTTTTGATGAGTAGCTAGCAAAAACTTTTTTTTAATAATATAAAAAATATATAGAAGATATAGGTAAAGTCCCTAACGCACACACGCCTATTTACAGTGAAAAGCTATTTATGACAAAGAGTTTATGTGATTTTCCTTGGTCGAGGTAGCTCCCTGTGGCAATGTGGATAGTCGAAAAAACGGCTATCAATATGATGGACCATGAAGAGCATAGGCCCGAGTTTCTTATTTTAGATGTGTTAGGCTACTCTTCTAAGGCTTTCACATGTGGAGAGATTCATGATTTGACCACTACTCCTTCTCTCATAGATTTCCTGGTAGCATTTATGTGGATATAGTTCATGTGTTTGAGCAGCCAGCCATTAACATGAGGGTAGTGACGACTTTGTTGAGGATAGTGATGACTTTGTTGAGGATAGTGATGACTTTGTTGAGGTGAGGCCTCTAGGAGAGGCAAGATTAGGTACATGGATCATATCTTTAGTGGATCATATAACCACAATTCCTCAAATCTACCAAGCCTTCAATCCTAGTGCAACAAACGACCAACACTCAGCAGAGTGCTCCTCACTTAAAAACGTTAGACTCCTTTGGATCCACCTTAAGCGAGGAGCTTTGGGAGAAAACGAGCCAATGAAACATAAACATGAGTGGAGGAACAATGGAATCCCAAGAAACACTAGCCACCCACAACCCTTCGAACTCCAGATTCACCAACAAGCTATGTTAACATCACCTTAAATTTTATGAAGAAGGGGTTCAAACTTCTTATTTTTGGGCACATCTCTAGTGAAGGAGCGAGAGCAGGACCTTGAACCTCAAGATTTGCTCCCATGGGAAGCGATCAAACTATGTCTCGATGCCTCAATGTTTTAAACATTTGGTGTCAATACTAAGTTGGGTTTCGACCACGACTCATAAGCAGCCCAAAAACTACAGTACATGTATCTTTCGCTATATCACCAAGGATGAATGTTCCACAGTGCATAAAATGGCAAGCACACACAACATAAATAGGAGTTCCGCTCTCCACATGAGTTCATTATAAAGTGCCTTTCTAGTCCTTCTCTGTTTGGACAAGGAAAACAGAACCCATGAAATGGTAAAGAGCCAATGTCTGAGACTACCTCATCACAAACGAATCCACAAGAAAGAGTAAAGAGCTAATGTCCGGGACTACCTCATCACAAAAGAATCCACAAGGAAGAGTAAAGAGCCAATGTCCGAGACTACCTTATCACAAATGGATCCAAAAGGGCATTCACATAATGTGTTCAAGACTACCTTATCACAAATGGATCCAGAAGGGCATTCACATAATGTGTTCTTAACCATGTAGCAAGTCTGCGACCTCAAGGCCAAGCTAGTGGAGGACAAGTGCCATTGGAAACTATGTAGCCTAACCCCATAGGGCAAGAGATCCCGTATCCTACAACATAGATGGTAACACAATGCCATCCGAGATGGCAACAAGGTTAGCCAAAATCTCAAGAGAACGTTTCTAGATTTTGTCCATAACAAGTTCTCAAGGGAACCATTTGTAGAGTATCAAACAAAACACATGATCAATCCCTCATGCATAGAAAATTCAAAACAAGAAACAACCCAAGTAGCAGCCCGCATCTACGTGGGCTGCTTCCCATTTTTTTCTTGATGCATTTTAGAATAGCATGCATTTTGAAAGCCTGTGGCATTTAATGCATATGTCTTGAGAGCGAGTGGCACTAAGCCAGTGCTATTGTGGACATTTTCAATCTTATGAAAATGAAGCCACTATTCTTGTGCAATTGTGGCCAGAAAATGAACCAAAGAGGATCTTTACTCCATGTACGAGAAGATGTCTGCCATCTATTACGTCAAGTTCACGATCAAAGATTTCTGTCCAATTCCGGTAGCCAATCATACACTGATGATTCACGATGGGATCAATGCAAACCATAATAATGATAACCAGAGTGCAAATCCTTAGGCGACAAAGCTGGGCGATGTAAAAATGGGAAGCAACCGGCGTCGACACAGCTGGTTACTTCCCATATTTTGTAGAATGCAAGGCTTGTCGGCCCTTGCGCTAGCCCCAGACTGCTTTCAAACGCCCGTGCTGCCTTCTACGCTTTGCTACCGTATGCGCCGAGTAGCGCTCCAGCGGTGCTCAGCGCCGCTGAGCCACCCCTTGTGCGCCCAACGAGCTTGCCTTGGGCGCTGAGCACCCCTTGTGCGCCCAACGAGCTTGCCTTGTTAGTGTTTGCTGTGCTGTGCTGCCGTCTATGTAGAGCCCACTACCCATACCATGCTATGCACGTGCACTTGTGCGCCTTGGCTGCTCAGCCCGAGGTGCCTTCTGTGCGTTGTGGCGAGCTTGCGCTTGTTGTTGCTGAGGGCAGAGATGCCTGGCTCCTCTTGCCCTTGCAGCAACCTTGTGGCCTCCTCTTTGTTCTTCAGCGCCTCCTGCACACCACCACTGGCTCCTGGCAGCTCATTATCGTTTCTCTCCCTGCAGCGCCCTTCGCCTTGCCACACGGCCGTGCATTGTCGTGGCTCTTGGCTCTGCACCACCTGCAGAGCTTTTGGCTATGGCGATTTGCTCCACATTGCGCACCACTGCCTACAACGCTTGCCACGGCCACAACGCTTAGCATTGCAATGGCTACAGTGCTTGCCATGGTGTCTGTAGTGCTTAGCACACAACCAACTTAGGTCTTGTGGCCTCTTCTCTGCTGGTGCGACCTCCGGGGAGTTTGTTGGCCATACAAAAGATATCCCTTGCATTGTCTTCTCCGCCCTCTCCGTGCTGCTATGCCCTATGGCCAGCAGTCGCGTTGTCTTCTCCGCCCTGCTATGCCCTGTGGCCGGTCAGGGTGCTCGTTGTGGTGTCGTTGATGGTAACAACGGCCATGCACAAGGGCTACCCCAATGCTTTCGACCCATAGATGCTATATAAAATCACGTTCTTGCCATGGTTTCTACAGGGCCTCCAATAAAAAGAATCATGACCATGTCCATTTCTCTCTCTCAAAAGGGTTTACGGTTTAGGCAATATCTACTTTGGAGGAGTTGGAGATGGGCATAAGGAGGAAAAGCCGGTTGAGTTGAGGGAGACCCCTGCCAACCAATGCAATGGAGTCATCGATGGAGATGAAGGCGATGGCGTGTGTAATTCAGTCCTTTTGCTATTGCTAAATAATCATGTCACCGGACGAAGCCTCTACATAGGCCCACCTTTTTCCCATTGCCCATGCATGTCACCTACAATATCCAGACGAAGCTTCTGCATGGACACACCTTCCATGCATGTCACTTGCAAAACATCCACAAGCTTTGCATGTAATAGACACATAGGCTCTTTTCTTTCAGGAACCTGCACCAATAGCCATCCACGTACATTTTTGGATGGGGACCATGGTGGACATAAGTGTGTGCCATGGTATGCCCCATTGCTTGGACCTTGCAAGATCCACTCATGCCTAGTCTTTGACCACCCCGCCCATTGAATCCACTCATGCCTAGTCTTTGACCACCCCGCCCATTGAATCCACCCTACCTCCATCCCATACACTGAACCAATAGCCATCCACGTACATTTTTTTTGGAGGGGGGACCATGGTGGATGTAAGCGTGGCCCATGGTATACCCCATCACTTGGACCTTGACCGCCCCACCCATTGAATCCACCCTACCTCCATCCCATACACTCGACAATACCAAGTCCATCGAGCCATAGAGGTCACATAGCTCCCTTATAGCTCTAGGCACCACCATGCGCAAATTTGTTACCATGCCTCTAACAAGATACTGATCTTGACTCCCCAAGAAAAGGACTATTAAGTAAATGTCAAAGAAAGCAGCAAAAAGAGTCGAAGAAAGCAGTTGTGTTGGAGAAGTGCACCCACACAAGCACACCTTCCCATGTATGTCACCTATATATTTCACTGTGGGTATCATCATTTTTTCACTTCTCACATCTCACGACTTACACAAACACATACACCTACAACTAACCTTGTCAACATCAACCCTCAAGGTATATCTTTGGGGATGGGGGACCATGGCGAGCGCAAACCTAGCCCCTGGTACGACCCATCGCCTGGAGAACCCTCGACCTTGCGGGCATAAGCCTAGCCCATGGTACGACCCATTGCCTAGAGAACCCTGTGACCTTGTAGGTACCTCTGTTGAGCTTCCATGTCAATGTCCTCTACACTTCGACTCCAATTCGCACACTAACAAAACCTCACCCTAGTCGAGAAATTCGTGTAGCAAAAGCCCAATCTCTAGGCATCATACTATGAGATTGGGCTTTTTCTAGACAAATTGGTTGACCATGGTTTGAGAAGTGGACATCATACCCTTGCCAAATTGTCCGAGACCTCCATCTAGCCATTCCAATCATTCCATGGAGTCCTCACACTCATTCCGCCACTCATAGGGTGCAGACCACTTCTACCCCACCACTATCTTATGTTGAAGGGTCTACACCACTTCCATAACTAGGAGTCCTTGTATGAAAAACCTCTACATCACCTATCAATTTCCATGCCGCCTTGACAAGATTCCCGTTATGTGCACATTATATGTGCATATACTAGGAGGCTAACCCACCCTAGGCATGTGAACATGGGAGCATGGGAACATGCTCTAGTGGGGGGCAAGGGTTAGGTCTAACCTTGGGTTGAGGTTAGGGTCAGGCAACCAAGGGTCACACATGGAAATGGAGAGTCGAGAGTCACTTGAGGACCCTCCTATATAATAGGGGCATGGGCCATTCTCAAGGGATGTTATCTGGTGTAGATCATTGTGTCTACTCTCTTGCCATTTCAAGCTAGAGCCAAGTGCTGCTGGAGTGAAGTCATATCTCTTGGTGGTATGGGACACTAAGGCAAGATATGTGATACTTCATTGTATTCATGTGTGCACCCTTGGGCTCGGGGGTGGTTGGGTGGATGAGTATATGCTTGGTTTCATGCATGTTTATGCATGGTTATTAGCCAGAGAGATATTAAGGGTTTTAACAGTGGTATCAGAGTGGTCTCTAGTTAATTTTTGTTGTTTTTTTCCTCGATGTTTCTCTCATTATTCCAAAAAATTAAGCATTTTTAAGTAAATTTAGACATTTACTAAGAAAAAAAATATATTTTTTTGTTTGTTTTGGTGGTCTATGCATTGGAAATGTCAATATGGCGGTTGGAACACGGTGCTTCTCAACTTGGATGACGTATTGACATTGTGGAAAAATTTCGTAAGTGAAAATGCTATTTTTCTTTATTTTTTATGGTTAAAATAAACATTTACGGATTTTTTAACCAAAATACCACACATGATAATGTGGGTATTTTGCTAAAAAGGATTCCCCTACATCTCAAATAAATTTAGGAATTTGTTTCCTAATTTTTAGGACATTGTTTAAGCATTTTATGGTAAAAAACCATTTTTAATACATTTTTTACGGGTTTCCCACATGCATGCTATCAAATCTTTGGCGATTTTCTACTGAAACGCAGTAGGGGATAGCATGTCAGTGCATTGGGTTCTCTCCCGTATGCATGGTAATTTTTTCATCTCTCAAATCTAAATTTTCCTTCATATTCTTCTTCCTCGTGTGAACACCTCTTAGGTGGGGTAGATTTAATTAATATTAAACATCATTAATCTATTAATCATGATTAGTATAAAAAATTATGATTAACACCTTAATCACACACACAGGATGGTGAGTGGAGAAAAGGGTTGAAGGAAGAGAGAGTGGAGATGGAGGATGAAGTGGGGGAGTGAGCTTTGCTCCTCTCCCCTCCATTAATCATGCGCGCTACGGGGGGGGGGGGGGGGGGGGGGGGGGGTTCTGCAGGCCGCGGGCGCAAAGGCCCCCCACCACATTTTTCTTCAAAAAAATAATAATAAAGCTTAATTAAGATTAGCTTAAAGCTTTTTTTTAAATCTTCTTATTTCATGATTTTTTTTAACAAAAAAATTCATGATGAGCCCATTTGACCTTTGGGGTCCTTTTTTATTGGCCTTTCAAATTCCTGTATTTTTTATCTTTTCATTTTCCAGCAACCCTTGACTTTCCATATTCCGGGATGACCTTTCAGTTTTCTAATTTTTTAACTGTTCGTATTGTAATGCGTTCGGGGTGCATTAAAAATTTTAACAAATTTTAAAAATTCATGAAATTTTAGAAAAAGGTTATTTCAAAAATTTTAGAATATCCGGGTTTGGTGACCGGCACATGTGGTGTGTCCATTTGGACGCCCATGACCGTTCAAGTTCCTTTAAAAAAACATTTTTTTGCCTAGAAAATTAGTAAATTCATTAAAATTACAATTTTTAATTAGATTTGAGAATTGTCAGGAAAATTTAAAAATTTTCATATTCGATGGGATTCTCGAGTAATTTTTTTTAAATTACCAAAAATTAGAAAAATTCTAGAAATTATTTTAAAAATCTTAGAAATTAATTTTTTTAAAATATCAATTGTATTTTGTTAAATTTTATTGCTAATGTTTTTTGAAAAAAAATTAGATTTGGAGTGCCATACGAGAGAATTTGATGGATTTCAAAATTAGTAAATTTTGAGGTCCTAGAAAAATAGGAAAAAATCATGATAATTCTTTTTTCTTGAGAATTTAATATTTTCGGGGGTTATCTAGTATTGAAGTACGTTTTTTTATGTGTTGACATTAGATAGATGCGGATTATTCGCGTATAATTAATGCGATTACGCCTCGTATTTATAGTTATTTCCGTTTGGTTAATTCTAGACGGTGTTTTCATGATTTTTTACCGTTGTGTAGCCACCAAATGCTAATTTTTTTCTTATGTACAGTGAGTTCTAGCGAATTGATTTGCTAGATCATTTTGGTCAAAAGAGGGCAAGTGAAGTTGAATTCGAGTGAATTGTGATTTTTGAAGAATTTTATTACAATGGCTCATATTGACTTCTCAGTCAATGTGATAATATCGATGAGATGAGTGATCATCCCAGCTTGGGTGGGGAAGATCTAAAATTTCAAGTTGAAGAAGAGGAGGCAGTTGGAAAGAGAAATTTTTTGAAAGTGATAGAGCGTCTTGAGGCAACTTGTTTTATGCAAAGTGATGATGGATATGTGTTAAGGTTGTGGCCATGTTTAAAGAGCATAGGCTTTCTTGGAAGCAGAGGCTTCCTTCTATCAATAAGGAAGAGAAAAGATCTCAAGTGGGGACCACACTTACCATCATTGCTGTTAAGCATGGCCAGCCGCTTCATAGCTTATGAAGCAAGAGCATGAGCAGTAGACAGCTCGTTGATCTAAGGATTTATGAATTCACAGAATTTTATCGTGGAAGTGTGAAGTTGGCTTTATGTGCACACATTTAGCACTCTTTCCATATGGATATTGTGGATTATATTATCAAGCTTACAGGCAAGCTATATGGAGATATATCTCAGGATATCTTAAGGATATGGTGACGAGATATTTCTTTTGGCTTCATGACCAACCTGGCAAAGAAAAGCTAAGTATACTTTGAGTTTTCAAAGTTGGTGCTTTGGCTATTTACTATGAAGTGTTTTTGATGTTCACTACCCTTGTATAGCTATGCAAGGAGAAAGGTGTTGTTGTTTGCCTTGAGATGGTTTTAGGGAAACATTGTTTATGGCTCCCTTTAATGGGATGAATTCTTTTCATGGCTCCCTTTATTGGGATGGATTATATCCATGGAGATTTCTTTCTTGGACGAGATTTATATAGATATTGGGCTTCACAAGCAATTTCTATGGACGAATCTGTCCGAGTTTATAGAGAAGAAATATTTGGATATCTCATGGATATAATGCTTTTATGAATAAAAGTCTACCTCAACTCCAAGGTGTGTGGTTAGCACGGAGTATGAGAGTTATGGTATACAAGGATTATGGTATACAGGTCTATGGATTCTTGGACTTCTTTGGATCTATCCTCAGGTTTATGGATTATTCTTTTTGGCTCCCTTTATTTGGGATGCATTGGACTTATGGAACTCATGGTTCACATACCCTGTGTACTGTTCTCTTGTCCTACGTGCTCTCTTGAAGATTGTTTCTACCATGTGTGGGTGGAACAATAGAGAGCAGATGGAAGGGAACATGGGCACTTCAAAGGGTAGTGACAAGCACAACATACCCTGTGTAGTGTTCTCTTGTCCTACGTGCTCTCTTGAAGATTGTTTCTACCATGTGTGGGTAGAACAATAGAGAGCAGATGGAAGGGAACATGGGCACTTGAGAGGGTAGTGTGAGTTGGTGGCCGAAATGCCTATAAACTATGTGTAGCAGAAATGCTTATGGAACACCAGGTAATCTATGCTTGCGAGTGATTGTTTTATCTTGTTACTTGAGCCCACCTCTCATCCAAGGTGTGTGGTCAGAGTACCAACACGTAGTGCAAGTGGTAAAGTGGACATGACGAGACTTATGTCTATGCCAAGGGTCATGTGGACCGATGTCTTGTTGGCAGGAGACTTATTTTGTCTCGCCCATTTACTTGGGACATGGATTATGATATCTGGACTTATGGGACTGTTTTGTCTCGCCCATTTACTTGGGACATGGATTATGATATCTGGACTTATGGGACTGTTTTGTCTCGCCCATTTACTTGGGACATGGATTATGATATCTGGACTTATGGGACTGATTTGTCTCGCCCATTTACTTGGGACATGATTATGATATCTAGACTTATGGGACTGTTTTTGTCTCGCCCATTTATTTTGGGACATGATTTTGATATTGGTATTATGGAGACTTATTTAGTCTCGCCCATTTCTTTGGGACATGAATTCTTCAGTTATATTGGATTTTTGAGACTGTCTGGTCTCGCCCAATCGATGGGACATGATTATATCTTGAATATATGGCTTGAACCTTAAAGTTGTGGACAACTTTTAAGAAGCTGGGGACGATGTCACCAACCTGGACATTTCCCAGTCTGTGGTGGACTCCAGGATGTTTAAATATTTGGAAAGTACAAGATTTGGGAATGGGGGATTATCCTAGAATACAAAGGACCACACTCCTAAAATTTAGGAGAGTTGCTATTTTTGGCCTGACTCCGATGGAAATTCTGTTCGCGTCATTACATCTGGAATTGAGCAGATACCAAGAGTTGGCAAAGTGCCTATGACAGAATGTCTACCAGTTGGGATATTTTTAGAGGTAAAGATTATGGAAGGACCCATCTCTTAGATTGGGACATGTGGCAAGAAAGTGGACCAAAGTGAGACAAGTGGCTTGACACTTGTTAGAAAAAGGATCAAAGTGAGACAAGTGGCCTCACACTTGTCACTTCAGCTATTGTGTGGCTCTCCACTTGTCATCGTAACCTTCTCTTGCCATTTTAGCTCATAGGAGGCCCAAATCTATAAATTGGAGCCCTCTCTCTTCATTAAGGGAGGCTTTCTTGTTGCACACTAGCCTCTACCACCGTTGAAGGCTGCCCTAATGATGGCTACTCTCTTTCTCTCTCTCTTGAAGGCTGCCCATGAAGAATACCGGCTGTTGGGGACTGTTTTGGAGGCTTCCATCGCGAAGAAATACTGAAATGTTTAAGTGTTTTAACATGCATTGATGGTATCAACAAGTGTGTCAAAGGCCTTAGTCCCCTGGGCACCCGCCGCGAGTTACATCCAGTAATCTCAAAAAACTCCCCAGTCACTCTATCACCAAGCTGCGTCCACTGAGAGGCCTGGCGACGATAGTAAAACTCATGTCTCTGCTCCTCTGCCTCTCTAACCTCCTAGCGTGCCTGGCTCAGCTGGGACGCCACCCACTCACATGCAGGCTACTGCTCCTGAAGGCGCTGAAGCGAAGCAAGGCTGCGTCTCAGTCGATGCTCCTGCTCGCGAATCTCCCCCAGCCGTGTCAAAGCTGCAGCGTGCAGAAAAGAGCTAAGCTCGATGAGTCCCTGGGCACACTGGCCTGCTGCATCCTTGTCAGAGCACTGACTATCATGCCAGATCCTGTCAATGCCCTCAGCGAGACTAGGATCTGTAAGTACCCTCTCTGGGATCCTCAACTGCAAGCTGTGGGCTCCCGTGTCCTCTCCTCAAATGTCAAAATAACTGGCGCATGATCTGAAAATGAGGTGCCAGCGAGAATGCCGACGGAGCCCCCTCGCTCCCCTAACTAGTTGCCCACATAGAAGCGATCAATCCGTGATAGATTAGTCCCTCCCTGCCGGCGATCCGACGACCGAGAGAAATTAAGACTGTCCTGAGAGCGAGAGAAGGCCCCATGCTACCATGCATCAGTGATCCTCAGTGACATGCAAAATCGCTCCCAAGCTGCAAGCTCCGTGCTGTGCACTGTAACATGACTGCCTCCCACCCTATCGGCTAGGTCCTCAAGCATGTTGAAGTCTCCCCCGACACACCAATGTGCGACCTCTGGCAATGCATCCGTAACCTGGGTCCAGAACTCTGCTCTGGCACTAGCATGGTTGGGCGCATAGACGTTGAGCACGCCTAATAGCTCATTATGCATCCTCAGAATGACATACTGTGCTCTACCAGGCATAATGATCCCTCGATCCACAATGGCCTGCCGCCGTCATACATCTGCAATGACCATGCATACTCCTCCCTGTTCCCCCAAAGGACCAAACCCTACAGACCAAAAGGTGTCCCATCTACCAAGCATCATCGAACCATATCTCCGGATCCTGCTCTCACCCAAGTGGTGCTCCTGCATCATCAAAATATCAATGATGCCACCAACCAGGCATATCTGAAGCTCCTGCCTCAAGCAACCACGATAGAGTATAAAATGTGCTCCGCCAAGGCCCTGTACATTCCATGAGATGATCCTCATGGATGACCTGCTGAGGTGGATGCTGTCTCAGCCGTACGGTGGGCCTTCGCAAGCAGCTTGGATGGAGAGTAGTCCTCATCCAAGCGGCTGCGAATCTGCCCACCCGGTGTACTGCAAGAATCACGGATCAGTCGCCAGTGGTGGTGGCTGTGACCCATGGCGACTGCCTCTCACTCAGACAGAGCAACCTCGTGTATACATACATATCCAGGGTCGCGTGCTAAGTCTGCCACTATGCGAACGACCAAATGACGAATCCCTGAGGCGTCCACACTTCCGGGATCCAAGAAAAAATGAGCCAACTCCCATAGTCGGCCTATCACATCTGTCACCTCCAGATCGCTCACATGGTGAGAAAACTCAACTGCCTGAGTCTTCAAGGTGCTAAGAGGTAGCCCAGCTGCTCTGGCCACCACTGAAGCTACTGTGGGGCCAGTCTCTAGCACCGAACCCACCAATGCTCCTAGCCTAGGAAAGAGCGAAAGGTACTCCCGGCGGAGTCTAGGGAAGCAAACTGTAACATGGAAAAGGCGCTCTCCTTGCTCGACCGCCTGCTGGGTCAAAGCCATGCTGCCAAGGTCTGAAGAAAGCCCGAGCACCCCTGATGTCAAGGGGACTCATGGCTAGGACCTTGGCCACGCTTTGGGCTGTCTCAAACCCGATCTGGTAATGTCCACGGCCCAGTAGCTGAACATCCAGGATCTTGCCCACATCTGCAAGAAGGCGGGCCTGGAGAAGATCCCGGATCTCCCCTCTGCTGGGGCGAGTGCCGACTATACGGCAGATGGTGGAATGTGCCTGAAGGCGTTCCACCTCTGCGGCGAGGCTCGCTTCCTCTTCTGGCGAAAGAGAAAGCCTGATGGGGGTGTCCTCCGGCAAGGGGGCTGCGGATGAGTCCCTCTCTGAGGTGGGGCGGGAGGAACCTCCATCAGAGTCTGAAGCTGTGTCGAAGGCGGAGCGGATATGGAGAACCTGCAAGAACCAAGCTGCACACGGAGGAGGGGGAAGGCGAAAGGTAAAAAAATAATAATAACCCCTGGGGGCGAAGAAAACCAGAAAGAAGGGGAGGGGGGGAGAGGCGGCGAAGACAGAACCCTAGGGGGGGCGGAAGCAGCACGAAAAAAAGGGGGTGAGGGGGAAGCGAGAGCTGGCGGAGGGGGGGCGAGGCGCTGAAGAGGGGGGGGGTGGGCGTGAAGGCGAAGAGCTACGGGAGGGGGGGCACGAAGGCGAAGTGTAGGGGAGGGGGGTGCTTCAGTGCAAGAAAACCAGGTGTGGAGGGGGGGGCGGCACAAACCCGAGGGCAGGCGGAGGGGGGAAGGCGCGAGGGCGGGGAGGGTGAGGGGTGTGCAGACATAAGCGCGAGCAGGGGGGAGAGCGGGAGCTTCAGTGAGTAGTCGGTGATGTATGTCCTACCTCAATGTTGTGACCTGAATGTGGCAGGTTGAGGTGGTGCACATAGGTAATGACGACACAGGTGGAATTTATGGCTCAACAGCATAGCTTGAGTGTATTGTACAGGGCTGAGCACTCTGCATAGGTATGTGACCTAGCTGAGGCATCTAGCTTGGTTGGGGCACATGAGATGGTGCAGGGTTAGCTGCTGGTGCAGTGCCCATGGTGTGTGGATAGGGGTCTTGTGTTGGTGGGTAACGCGGCTGGCTTAACATAGGTGGAATTTATGGCTCAACAGCATAGCCTGAGTGTATTATATAAGGCTGAGCACTCTGCATAGGTATGTGACCTAGCTGAGGCATCTAGCTTGGTTGGGGCACATGAGATGGTGCAGGGTTAGCTGCTGGTACAGTGCCCATGGTGTGTGGATAGGGGACTTGATACCCCGGTGAGCTGGGTGCTAGCAGAATGGTGGTATGAATAGTGCTCGGGGAACCTGAGGATGGAAACGATCCTTACATCGACTGGGTGGGTGCAGACAGAGTGTACATCCCACCTCCAGCTAGATGAGAAATGAGTTTTGTGGTTCTGGTGCTACAGTTGCAATATTCCAGTGCAATGTGGGAGGAGGAGGAGGTGGAGTAAAAGAGAAATTGTTGTTACCTCCTTGTCCACTGTGAGGTTGAGGGTGTCTGCTCCTCAAACCTCCTCGTCACACATTCACATTCTCCCAGGGGTCAAGCATAGCTGTAGTAGTAGATGCACTTGGCTAGACCTGAAAACCAAACGAGGAAAACATGCCAGGGTCAGGAACATATGCACTCGAAGGTACAAACGAACCTGACACATCGACCAGTTGGGGTGCTGAGACGAATGAACTACGGCTGCCAGGTATGGAAATAGTACTTGTTTGAAAACTAGCCCTTGTCTTGGACTCGCTTGAGACAGTGAGGTTGGGCTCTCCAGATGAGACTAAGTATACCAATGCCTATATATGGCACGCTGGAAGTAGGTAAGAAACCCCCTCTTGATAGCTGGTCCATCTAACTCGAAGAGGCTAGTCGTGTAGCAATGGGATTTGGTTCCGAGTTGGTGTTAGATGGGTTCTTTGTCTCCCAGGGTCAAGCTATTGCTATTAACTTTCAACAAAATTTTAGTACTTTGCTTTGGTTTTATTTCAACTATTGTTTTGAGCCAGTAAGCATGATTTTACTATTGCTGTTAACTTTCAACAAAATTTTATTACTTTGCTTTGGTTTTAATTCACCTATTGTTTTATTTTATAAGCACATCTTGGTTCTATGTTGTAGCAGGTTTATTTGTTCAAAAGGATCGAAGTCCTCTGCCATGGCGAATCTTTACCTTCGGCATCCTCCTTTCCCTGCCTTGATGGAGACACCAAGAGCAGTGAGCCAGTGAGCATGGTTTCACTTGCTTTGAACTTCCAACAAATCTTTAATGAACTTTCGACAAATCTTTAGTACTGCGCGTCGGTTTTATTTTATGAGCACGTCTTGGTTTTATGTTGCAGTAGGTTTATTTGTGGAAAAGGGTCGAAGTCTTGTGTCAAGGCGAATCTGTACCTTTTTCATCATTCTTCCTCGGTGTTCATGAAGACGCGAGGTGCAGTGAGCATCGATTCGTCAAGCGAGGTGATGGAGACACTAGGAGCAGTGAGCATTGATTCAAAGTGTGGTTCACCTGCGGTAGCTCTTCTGATTGGATCCACAAAAGTTAGAGATTGGAAAAGGTGACGTTAACAATGAGTTAAATGTATGTTTTTACCTCTGATATGAACTGTTTTTTTACCTTTGGCATGAACTAACTTTGTCTTGTTTATTTGAGTTAGCATGACTGATGATGATTTCAAGAGGGAGGCGGCAGATGTAATGGCAAAATCTTGTGATGACATTAGTTCTTTGTAAGTTAATTTGCTGTTATTATCTTATTTTTGTTGATTTTTGTGTCGAGTCTAGAATGATGTGTTTGCCTTTGATAGGTTGCCAGATAACGAGTGGGATGACTTTTGTTGGGGCGAAGAGGAAAGCTAATTCGGAAATCTTTTGTGAGGTTGGCAAGGCTTTACAAAAACGTTGATTTAACAGAAAGACACCACATGTTGCGTGGTATGAAATCTATATTCATTAGTCACATTTTGATATATGTGAAATGTATATGATCATAGTATTTTTATATTGAATCTAAAAATGCCATTTAAATGTAGGAAATTATAATACCTCAAGTAAGGTCGAGGAAGATATCTCTCCAGTGGATGTATGCAAAAAGAATGTAGCTGTTGTAAGAAACGAAAAGAAAAGTAGAAACCAGAATATGCAAAAAATTCGTACGTAATATTTGAGATTTAATTCAAACATTACATTTTGCAAATTACATCCAAAAAATCTGTATATAATGTTTGTTCAAGCATCACATTTTGTAAGTTATATCTTATACTTGTATTGAACTCTGTAGAATCAGACATATTTAGAGATGTAGAATTGTAATTTAAGTTACTTACATTTGTAAGGTTCATATTTTTAAGGTTCTTTCTTTGTTTTCTTTTGTCTTTTGAACTTAATAAAAGTCTTAATTAAAAAAGCTTAATGGCTCTTTTGACACTAATCTATAGAGAACCCTATGCAGTGGAATATTGGCCTATCTAGCGGAATGTTGAACTACATAGATTCTCAGATGGGAGTTGGATTTTCCACTGGATTTTTAGATGGGAGTGGTTATTCTTCTGGTTTCTTGGTGTGATCAAATTTGTGTCGGACAGAATGAGGAGAGAAGGGGGCAAGGTAATGGAGTTCTTGTTGCCACAGGGCAATCTTTCGAGGATAATGAGCAGGAAATTGTTACTAAGAGTTGAAAAAAATCTGCTTATAAATGTTAGGAAGGAGTGTTGATTGCAATACATCGGAAGTGGTATACATTTATGGTTATGGTTGTACCTATGGTATTGCTGTTGTGACGGTGTTTGACATGGTTAGTTTGCAGTGATTCTAGTTTGGATCCAAATTGGGTAGGGGTGGTTAGTTTCTTGTAAGTTAGTTTGTTTGCAGTGCTGTGCTATGCTGTTGTGTGTTGTTATGGCTGTGGTTTGAGTTTGTATCCAAGTGTAGGAAAATTGTTGTGTTATGGCTGTGGTTTTCAAGTTTTTGCATCCAAGTTGTAGGACACTTGTTTCAGTTGCTTGTAAAATTCACGTTGCTTCAGTGTTTAGAGGTTTGAGTGTTTCGTTGTAGCTACGAGGTCATTTCATTGTCTATAGGATGTTGAGTCTTGGGAGTTAAAGAGTATAGTTGTCAAAGAGTATATAGTTGTCAGATTGTTACATGGTTTTGCTTCAATGCAATCAGTCCCATTCATACAGAAAGTCAACGATTGGATGTATGGATGGGACTGATTGCATGTTGATGCAAAACCTTTTGTTTGATTTTGAAATTTTTAAAAGGGTTTTCGTACAATCTTTAAACAAATCTTAATGTCCAATATGTTCGATTCTATGGTGCATGGTAGACACCAATGCATGAATTTGCCTTGCAGGGGAAGAAATCAGAGAGAAAACTGAAGAACCTTCCAGGATTTCTAGAATACTTTACAAACCTTGACAAGATTCAGCTTCTTTTTCCTAGAAGCGAGCCAATGGGTCTCGATACCAATGGGCAACAATAGAGAAGCAAGCATGAAAGGAGAGATGTATACAAAGCTGCTACAGAGACCGTTTCTTTCATCATACCATGGGGTGTGCTCATTGAATTTGTGTATGTTCTACTCAGTGATGGCATAGTACTTAAGAATATTGAAGTGAAAGATACGAAGAGTCCTTTACTTGAAAAAGAGGAGCAAGGACTTCTGTACCGCAATAAGGAAAAGAGACTCCAGAGAATCACAGAAAACCTTTGAATCATTATCATATATGAAGATAGTTGAGAGTGTGAACAATTGGGTTGGAATATTTCAGGTTTTGGATCTGCTTGGGAGATCCAAGACCTGAAATATTCCAACCCAATTGTTCACACTCCCAACTATCTTCATATATGATAATGATTCAAACGTTTTTGTGATTCTCTGGAGTCTCTGTTTCTTATTGCGATACAGACGTCCTTGCTTGACTTTTTCAAGTAAAGGACTCTTCGTATCTTTCACTTCAATATTCTTAAGTACTATGCCACTGAGTAGAACATACACAAATTCAATGAGCACACCCCATGGTATGATGAAAGAAAACGGTCTTTGCAGCAGCTTCGCATACATCTCTTCTTTCATGCTTGTTTCTCTATTGCTCCCCATTGGTATCGAGACCCATTGGCTCGCTTCTAGGAAAAAGAAGCTGAATCTTGTCAAGGTTTGTAAAGTATTCTAGAAATCCTGGAAGGTTCTTCAGTTTTCTCTCTGATTTCTTCCTCTGCAAGGCAAATTCACGCATTGGTGTCTACCATGCACGAGAGAATCGAACATATTGGACATTAAGATTTGTTTAAAGATTGTACGAAAACCCTTTTAAAAATTTCAAAATCAAACAAAAGGTTTTGCATCAACATGCAATCAGTCCCATACATCCAATCATTGACTTTCTGTATGAATGGGACTGATTGCATTGAAGCAAAACCATGTAACAATCTGACAACTACATACTGTTTGACAACTATACTCTTTAACTCTAGAGACTCAACATCCTATAGACAATGAAACGACCTCGTAGCTACAACGAAACACTCAAACCTCTAAACACTGAAGCAACGTGAATTTTACAAGCAATTGAAACAAGTGTCCTGCAGCTTGAATGCAAAAACTTGAAAACCACAGCCATAACACAACAATTGTCCTACACTTGGATACAAACTCAAACCACAGCCATAACAACACACAACAGCACAGTACTGCAAACAAACTAACTTACAAGAAACTGACCACCCCCACCCAATTTGGATACAAACTAGAATCACTGCAAACTAACCATGTCAAACACCGTCACAACAGCAACACCATAGGTACAACCATAACAATAAATGTATACCACTTCCAATGTATTACAATCAACACTCCTTCCTAACATTTATAAGCAGATTTTTTTTAAGCAGATTTTTTCCGGCTCTTAGTAACAATTTCTTGCTCATTATCCTCAAAGATTGCCCTATGGCAACAAGCACTCCATTACCTTGCCCCCTTCTCTCCTCATTCTGTCCGACACAAATTTGTGACATGCATTCAGTAAATGATTTTCTATATAAATAGACATGTAGATCTGCGCCAACATTCTCCGTTCTTGGGAGCGGTGATCTCTAATCTCTACTTACTTCCCTCAATATTTCTAGGAAAGATTTTTTCAACTTTCAGTAACAGTTCCGGTTGTCCAGTACCCCTATCGCCATTCTCTTTTCGTATGAGTAGTGATCTTACCACTTTCAACTTTCAGTAAACAATTCCGGTTGTCCAGCACCCCTATCACCAATCTCCTTTCTTATGAGTGGTGATCTTACTTCCCTTGGTGTTTCTAAGCAAGACCTTTCCAACTTCCAATAACAGTTCAAGTTGTCTACATCCCTATCATCATTCTCCTCAAGTGATTGCCTTTAACCAATGGCAAGCACTCGATTACCTACCCCCTTTAAGACATGGTCTTAGGTCATGGTGGACATATCCAAGCTTTCTTATATCTTAAGTTTGATTAGAGTATCTGGTTCAAAACTGCAGCAGTGTACACTGACACAGGAAATCATAATTTCAAATAATTGCACCCATGAAACCAGAAGAATAACCACTCCCATCTAAAAATCCAGTGGAATATCTAACTCCCATATGAAAATCTATGTAGTTCAACATTCCACTGGATAGGCCAATATTCCACTGCATGGGGTTCTCTATAGATGAGTGTCAAGCTTTTTTAATTAAGACTTTTATTAAGTTCAACAGACAAAAGAAAACAAAGAAAGAACCTTAAAAATATGAACCTTACAAATGTAAGTAACTTAAATTACAATTCTACATCTCTAAATATGTCCAATTCTACGTAGTTCAATATAAGTATAAGATATAATTTACAAAATGTGATGCTTGAACAAAGATTACATACAGATTTTTTGGATGTAATTTGATAATGTTTGAACTCAAACATTATGTACGGATTGACTATCTATAGAACCATCCCCACTCTAAACTGATATCTTTGGCTGATTCTTTCAAGTCCCTAAAAATGGGCACTTGTCAGTTTCGGTGATTTTAGTCCACTACATAGTTGTTTGTTCAGCATATGGAGCAAACTCAACCCTCGTAGGTAACATGATAAATTCACTCATAGTTATCTAACATCTCGTTTCTTGACATTACAAACAGACCTACAATCATCTTTGTGATCTTATGTATGTTGGTCTTGTTTGTTTCATGCATTGTAGGTGGAACCCAAAGGATGACACACTTGTGGGTTTTGATGGATACAAATCCAAAGACCATAAGTGTTCTGTGATAAAAGTTGGAGAAGGGCAAAAAGGTTATGATCAGATTATTGAAGCTTTTGAGAATGGTATTATTGGTGGTTATGGAAGAGTTTTTGTTGCCAACCCACTACATGATGCCCTTCCATGCTTGGTTCTAGTAGCTCATTGCACATGTAATCGTTTTGATGCATGTTTTGTTCGCAAGCATATGGAGGAACAAACTAAATCTGGTGACGAACTGTTTGTTGATACCTGAGATGATACTCAGGCAGTGTCTACAATTCTAGTTTACCATAATGCATCTAATAGATTCAAGTCATTTGCACAGATTCAAATAAGTGTCCATGTATACATGGAGTCCATGACTAAGTCAGGTTCAAGCTTTTGTTCAAACTGGTGAAATAATCAGTGTCTAGGTCATGTTTAAGCCTAGATGTTGATCTATATTAGAAAACAACATAGCATGCATATGTATCCAGCCTAAGGAATACATTTAGAAGATTTAGAACCACAGAAGGGGCCACATGCAGCTAAAAATGGAAAAGGCTACCCCAATTTTAAAAAAGTGAACTATTTTGGGCAGCTTGCATGAAGAGAACTCCACGAGTTCTATTTTGATGAGGGAGAGCTACACAACTACATGCAGAGTGACAGAGAAGAGATTTCCATCCTTCTTGTTGTAGTGAGTGTGGAATTAGGTTTTCTCTATAGATTTTTCAATTGTTATGATCAATATACTTCAATCTTCTTATTGCTGAAGTCTGAAATTTTATTGTTGCCAATCTAGAGAGCAACCTGTTTCATGTATCTTTGGGTTGTTGTTGAGGTTTCTCGTCTCTGGTACAATTTGGTTGTGTGCTTACCTGAATATTGAAAAATCTTATGCAAAAAGAGTCAAATCTGTAGGCTGAATATAGCTCTCGATAAACCAAGGGGACAGAGGTGGATTCATGTGTCTAAGGTGTATTTAATAGTGTTGGATATGTATTGTTTGTGAAGTGTGGTTTGTGAAGAGTGGGATTTGTCGACAACTGGTGTTGTGCCCATCTCCCTAGAATCTCAAGGGTGTATAAGATTGAGTTTAGGACTTGAATTCAATTCTGTTTTCTGTTTCTCTAGTTGGTGTCTTCTTGTGAGACGTTGTGACAATTCAACAATCAGACTCTAGGGTTGTGTGGATAGTGGTATAGAGAAGAAGTGGAATCAGAGGTGAGATGTAGTAAGGAACAAGGTTTGGAGAGTAGAATCTATGTAAATACAACTTCTAGAGTTGGTTAAGTACAGAAGCTAGGGTCTAGGTTTGGTATTGTTGCTTGTTTTCAAAATTTCAGCATGGCCTCTTGAAAGTGAATTAGGCCACAGGGTTTGGTGTGGAGTATTTTCATGTACTGTTCTTGAATCATACTAGGTCTCATAAGATTTTGACATCAAGAGGCAAGTGTTTGTAGGGGAAAATTGCCTAGTTGGCCACTGCTGCAGTTTTGAACTGCATAAGGTGGCCCAATGGATATTATTGACTATTGGAGGCCTTCCCCTGGGGTGATTCACATGAAACTTGATGTGAGGGTCTGAGACATGCCTATGGACAGATCTGAATAGTTTTCATCACTTTTGGGTCTACTGAGAAGGTACAACACTGGAATTAGTGTCTGGTCCAAGTGTCAAAAGTTGCTAAAGTTGAGGACATGTTTGTGAACTGATGAAGGGCTTACTGAGGTAATTTTGAGTTGGGGCTTATTGGGCAGGTAAACAAGAGGTAGGGAACTACTCCTATCAAGTTTGGTTGTATTTGGACAAGTGGAAGTGGTATTGTGCCACTCTGGTAGGGGTGACGACAATTTTTGGACTGTTTTGGGTTGTTTGTTCTAAGTAACCACTATTATGAGGAAACCACTAGGTTATAGCAGAGACAAGACAAGAACTTCAGTTGGGATAGTGTTTGTGGTTGTATTTGGAGTTTTGTCCCAAGTTACCTGATTTTATCAAGCCCTCTTGTAGTGTTAGCTAGTTGTAGCTAGTGTGAGAATTGAAATAGCTTTCACCGGAATGTCCAAACACTGAACGGTCTGGTTGACACTCTAAACACATCATATGCCATGTGGGTACAAGGATCCACTCCTTTCCAAGCATGTCTGATGGGCCGTTAAACACCTACACTGATTTGTGGATCACTTTGAAGCCAAGACAAGTATGTCCATATCTTGCTGCATAGGAAGATGCATAAAGGAATTTATTTTTATTTCAAAAGAGTTATTCTCATTGATTTTGATTTTATGCATAGGAAGATGCATAAAGGCCTCTAGGAAGCCTATGCGCACGGCAATTGTATGATGTGCCAACCTACTCTATACCACAAATGTCACACATTCCTCGGCCTAAACCATCTTCCATCTTCGATTCTTAGGACTCTTTTTAACCAATATAGAAAATGTTATTGAAATTTTATCATATTTTTAGAGAATTTTTCAATCCACAAATTAATTTTGAACCCAATTTGGTGACAAATTTATTTTTATGTACTATTTAAATAATAGCTAGGTTAACATGAGGTTATATTTATATTTAAATGTTTATAAAGACCTATTGAGTGTTATTTTATTGTTATCTAATGTATAAATATTATAAGACTAATCATAAGCTTCATTATTTGTATACAAGGTATAACAATTCTCTTGCATGCATTTGGACCAAGATTGAGTTATATATTAATAGTTATCTCGTATTGATACGTCTATGAATGATTGAAATACAAAACCACTACTAAGAGGACAATTCCTAAGTTTTATAATACCATGAAGAGAATAAGGCCAATCATTTAGTTTTGTACCATTAAAGACACACATAGCTACTCTTAAAATAAGCCAATCAAGTTTTGTACCATTCACATATAACTACCCTTAAAAGAAGCTAATCAATTTGTAGATCTCAAGATATTGGTTCTTTCACACTTTAGATTAATCACGGCACTTGATATCAGTCCATATTCTACATGTAAAAGCTATCTTTAACGAATTTATGATCATGGTAAAAGAGAAAGCCGCATGAACATCTAATTTCTTAATAATTTCTCCATAGAAACAAAAGAAGTGACAGTTTCTCCATATAGAAACAAAAGAAGTGACAATTTCTATGAGGCAGTACAATGAAAACTTTGAGACAATACACATTGAACTTTGTGTTTTTGTATCAAATTGAACTCTCAATCAATTTATACTTATCTTAAAGATTTATACTTTAAGATTCCCTCTTCTAGATGGGAAACATGTTGTACATTATGTGTTCAATCACCCCACTCACATATGAAGAGACATAAGAATGGTTTAGAGCTATTATTATTTCACTTTTATTTTTTCGTGACTTTCTTAACCATGGAGAACACGTATTCAATTGGGAATTCATACTAGTTCAATATTCACTCTAAATAGAAACTTCTTCTGAACAAAAAAAGGAATACTTTTATATTCAGAGTGCTTGCAAGTTCAAGGTGCAGCCTAGTTTTGGTTACTTGGGCACCCTCGAATTAGCCTTAGTGGTCAATCTCTCTTAACTAGACAGATAACTTCATTTTAAGGTCTTCTAATAATGAAATGTCACATGCAAAGTTAAGCACATAATCCAATAGAATGTTAGATAATTGCAAGTCCTCATTTCCTTGTGTAGAGAGTTAGTGTATACCTCATGTTTTGGATTTGGACTACTTGATAGTATGTCCATTTAAATGTGAATAACTTTTACTTCTTAACTCAGATGAACTTCCCACTTTGAAAGCCACAAATTCACATCACATAAAGCTTAACTTGATTTATCAAGCAATTTTTGAGGTTTTTTCATATTTTCTATAAATAGTTTAAAGGCTTGCAGTGTTTTAAAATACATTATTTTTTGTACACATGAGATCTACCACTTAAAATGAGATCTACACATTATTTTTTGTACACATGAGATCTACCACTTAAAACGATCAATTTTATGGATTAAGTGGTGTGGGGTTATGAATCCAAGATTTTCATAGATTTGTAATGTAGAAAATTATGTGCACATGTAGGGTGAGGGCCTAGGCACATGATATGGGGAATAGACTTGGGTTTATGGGCAGCCCATGTGTGAAAGGTCCTAGGAGTAAGTGACTATATAAGTCACTTATGGGATAGTTTGTATACCTTTTTGATATCTTTGATACATGACCGTATGGTTATCTCCTTGCCTTCAGTAAGCTTCCATGGTGAGCTTCTCCCACATGAGATTCTAGAATGGTAACCTACACCCATGTTGTCTACTCCATGCAATGAGCGGGCCTTCTTCTTGCAGTGGTATCATAGCTCTTGTTTTGATCTATTTTTTTCTTGAAATTTTTTTTTGTTGGATTTTTTTTTGGGATTTTCTTGATCAAGAAGATGGACATGGTGACCTTGATTGGGTAAATTTTCTCTTCTTGATTCATTTCCTAAGCTTTTGGGGCCATGGGTTTACGGACCTAATCTTGGGGGAATAACACCAAAATTCAAATTGCAAGACCAAATTTGGGGGAAGAAAGTCATTGATCTCACTAATCAAGAGTAGTATGGTTAATCAAAAAGGTTTTTTTTTTTTTCTCTTGGTGTTTGATATGTGAGCTATGGTTCTTCTGTGTTCAATTTTGAGTTGGCCATAGCTTAGGGTTTTGATTGGGGAAGACAGGGGCTTCACAATGAGCATTGTAATGGTGTAGAAATTCTACCTGTCAAGCTGCTGCAATTATGGTGCCGCGATGATAGGGCTTAATAAGGGGTTTAACGCTTGGCATTGTGTGGCTTAGGGCTTAGCAAAGCCTAGTGTGGGCAAGAAAGAGCTTGTCATAAGCTTCATTTCAAGCACATATCCGATAAGCTTCTTCTTGAGTTTGTTTCTCTGGCCACCACTAATGAGTATAAAGGAAAGAACATGAAAACCTTCACTAGAAATTTCAATTACAGCCAGGCCGGCTTCACCGATCTCCACAGGTTCACCTGAGTTTTCCTCTATGAACTATACAGTTCTAGCCATGGCAGGAGGCGGGTGCAGGAAACAGTGATGGCGAGGACTCTGGAAGGCCAGCCGATCTAATTCTAGGAGGTTGATCAATGCCAGCTACTCTGGATGCCGATTCGGGAGGTTCCGTTTTGCTTCTGCTGCCGTGAGGAGGTATATTCCTGTGGCTCACATTAAAGCTTGGATAAGCTTAGATTAAATCTTGGATAAGCTTGGATTAAAGTGTGGATTAAAGCTTAGATAAGGTTAGATCAAAGCTTGGATTAGCTTGAATGCATTACACAGTGTGTTTGAACTTTGATAAGAAGCAAATTGATTGGCAGGGATGCCTATGGATGCAATGGCAATTGCAATGTCATAGCTTATGATTGGTGATTTCCAATGCAAGTAGTTTATGCTTTCACTATGCGATAGGTGAGAGCACATGCTGTTCCATGCTTGGTGGTGACGATTGAAGACTATGATACAATGAGGACATAGCCTATGGTTGTTTTCCTTGGATACGAACCACTTGGAGTGAACCCTTGTGAGCCTCTTCACTGGAATTAGACTCTTGTAGTGTGATAGGGGTGAATGGGCATGCAATTATAAGTGCCAATTGTACGTGACTCCATACCTACTTTCAAAGTTCAAGCTACATAACTCACACACGCTCGTATCCACATTCCAATTTCTAGTAAACAAAGGATGTGATCACGAAAAAGGCCGCTAGACGGGCCTATTTCCACTAACTTCGGTAGATAAACAAGTTGAGGGATTTAGCACAGGAAAGAACACGAGTATCAAGTGTGAGGCTCGTAGTGCTAAGTTAGTTACCTAGGGCACATAATTTTTTTGAGATTTTCATGGTTGTTGCTTGTAGGAGTAGACATAATCTTAGGGATTCAATGATTTCACAAATTTCACCTCAACATTGACTAGGTGTGGCACACCTTTCGGGTTTTTCAAAATGTGTCCAAGGCCTCTGTCATCATCAAGTGTGAACTAGGCATTCATAACGTTTCTCTCATCAGCCATATGCAAGCTAAACGAGAACCGAGGAAAGGCGCACATGGAATGGTGACCTATGTTTAGGCCACCCACACCATTACTAGTGCTTTAGAGAAGTACTAGGCCCCATATGACCAATCGTAGAGGATTTTCCTTCGAAACAATGTCCAAGCTCCCCCCATCTAGATCATAGGAGGATCACTAAATTGATCTCCTCTACCTAAGCAAGGCTATGGAATCAAAATAAGACCACCAACTCCAAGAATTGTTGCAATCAGGATCCATGTGTTCCAGTGTTACTTTGTTCGTAGCATCGATTCTTTTTATCAAGAAAAATGGATGGATCTTACAGACTTTGTGTGGATTATTGTGCTCAAAATAAGCTGACAAGTCAAAAGCAAGAGGCCGAATGGAGCCAAGGTGTTTTCAAAGCTTGACTAGAAAAGTGGATATCACCAGATATGGATTATCGACGAAGACATCCCCAAGATACTCTTCCCGGACTGAACACGCTCACTACAAGTTTGTGGTCATGTCTTTCGGCCTAACGAACACCTCAACGAAATTTAATTTCATGATGATGCATGTATTCAGGGACTTGATTAGAAAACGTATCTACTTTTTCTTGGATGACCAACTAGTTTTTTTTAGCTATAGTCGAGCACACGACATTAACATCGAAAAAGTGATGAATTTGCTTCAAAGCAATGAGCTTTATGTCAATGAAAAGAAATCAAAATTTTATTTATTCAAGGTTCATTACGATACATGATTAGTGTCGAAGGCATCCGATTAGATCTTGTTTAAGTGAAAGAAATTATGAATTGGGAGATTTCAGAAGCAGTGTACGATGTACGATCATTTGTTGGGATTTGCCACACATATTTCACCCACATCACGCTAAGCAATAACAAGAAAAGGAATCTATAAAGGCAAAGGAAGTGGTATAGATAAGAGCATCATCATCTCTTCCCGTTCTTGTTTTGGTACAACATCCCTTGGGTAGCCCTGGGAGCTACATGTCTCCGATTTAGGAGTTGTCTTTACAGATGTGGAGGGATATTGTGCGATGTACTTTTTACTAAAGTTTTACAACCAAAGTTACGTTTCGACCTCTGTTTGGCCACTATAAGAAGGTGTTGTTTGTCACTTCTAGGAATTTTTTGTTTGGAATTGTCTCTATTCGAACTCTAGTTATTACAATGCAGTATTGCATTTTGGGTGTGCAGCTAGTAATCACATGTATTGCTGAATGTGGATGTATGTGAAATCACCCAAGAACACTCTCATAAAAATGACCAAGTATTCATAAAATATCTCTTGGACCATTATTTGAAATGTTGTTGGAGCATTATTAAGGCCAAAAGTCATAACATTGGAAGTAAAAGCTTCCCATTCTGTCACAAACACCATCTTCTCCCAATCTTTCGAGGCCATTAGAACTTGATTATATTTACCAAAGCCATCTAGGAAAGAATACAGTTCATGACCCGCTACAACATCTAGCATTGAGTTCGGGAACAAAAGTGGAAACAGATTCGTTAGAGTTGCTATATTCATTTTTTTATAATCCACACATACTCCCAAACTTCCCATTTTCTTCAGAACTATTACTATGGGTTGATAGCCAAGTCACCTTATGTACTGGATAAATGAAACCCACCTTTAAGAGTTTATCAATCTCTTCCTTGGACCTATTTTGCATAATTAGGGTTCATCTAGTATCTCTGCTGCTTGACTAGAAGAGTGTCCTTTTTAAGATTGATGTGATGTTGATAAAATTGAGGATCTATCCCCTTCATATCTTTGTAACTCCAGGCAAACACATCCATATATGATTTTCATAACCTATGGAGTTGCTTTTTAAATTCTTGATCTAGTTGACTACTTACTCATACCATCTTTGGATCCTTCTTATCTCCCAAATTCATGTCTTGTAGATCATCTTCCTTAACTTGGTGGGTGTGCTTAATTTCCTTCTCATGTGCCAGTTGTATTCTTTGGTTCCCCTCCTTCAGACTTTCTACCAGCTTTATTGGGGCCTCCACATCCATCAAATCCGTCTTCTAGATTTTGAAACTTTAAAGCATCAGGCTGGCAATTCAGGTAAAGAGAAGAACCTAGAATCGCCCCATATAACCATCATAAATATCATGTAGGAGTTGTGTGCGCCGAGCTTCATAAGCATCCATTTTTGCAAATGGCAACTCATAAATCTCTATATCTTCCACTAATTCCAACATGGCTATTCTGCTCTTGAGAATATGCAGTTGATCCCGGTCTTCCCGAGCAGCAACCTCTATCTGATATCTAATTTAGAGAAAATAAGTGTTGCTAAATTTTTTTGTTGGCTTGGAGCTCTGTATTAGTATATTTCTTTTGCACTTCTTGTGCATGTCGTAAATCTTATTATATTTCTTTTGCACTTCTAGAAGCTCCCCTTGTAATTGTTCTTTATGCATGTCGTAAATCTTATTATATACCCTGTAGAGATTGGTTCATAATTTTTTTTTGAGATTCTAGTGCTACCAACTGGTTCTAGATGGCTGGAACTTCTACCACTTATGCTTGTGCATTCCAGAGTTGAATCTGCATTGCTTGGTTCTGCTCCTTGAGTTCTACAATTGAGCTTCTTACCCAGCGAGGCATAATGGGCTATATATGGGTATGCATCTTGCACCAAGTCCAAGCTCACTTTCTTAAGAAAAACTATTGAAGATGAAGGCACCGCGAGGGTTTCACCACTGATCTTCTCTAGTTAATTCAGTGGTTGTCTAGGGGTAGGTGTTTTTGATGATGCCTTTGCCGCTCTACTGCCTTGTGCTGATGCTTTCTTTTTTTGCTTTTGTTGCCTTCTTTTCATCAATGTGTCCAATCCCAATCTTTATCTTCTTCACAAATTGAAGATTATGGGGTTGTCTTAAAGCAGTGGTTTATGGGGATATAATCCCTTGGCTTGTATTCGTCGTAGTCAAGCCGTTGGCCTCAATAGATTGAGATAAGGATCAATTTTTATCTTTCCCAATTGTGGGTTCAAATGCTTCATCTCTACAAGGAGTTCGTTGCACAATAAGGTAGCCCGTGACACCTGTTTGCCCATATCTATAGCCAAGAACCATCCCATGACTTGCTTTGACATGTAAGTTGTCTTATGTATAACATAAGCATCTTGGTGATAAATGAAAAATGTAAGTGATTGATAGGGTTGTGATGATTGGCTATTTTGTGTTCCTTGCTAGACCCCTTCGAGCTAAAAAACACCCCCATGCTAGAGTAATTTCTGTTGCACCCTCCACTGGTGGTAGCATGTAGACTTTTGAAACATAAAGAGGTCTATTGCCTGCACACCATCGTCAGTCTTAACTACATTCTTCTACATCTGTTCGAGTTGGGCTGTGGTAACAGGATTATTCATGCTCCTATCTATGGTGCAAGAGATGCGAAGTGCAACATGCCTACCTTTTCCATCTAGCTTCTTATGTTGTTGGTATTCACATTCAACTGTATCGATAATTTCTTGAACTCCACCATGTTGGCGATAGGGAACAACGATACACAGAGTGTACAAAATTAAGAAAATAAGGAAGCAAAGATACACGAAGTGCGAATGAAACAAAAAATAAATAGAATTGCATAATGGGAAGAAGAACAATCACGAAAGGAACACTGGGTAAATTTACTATGTATACAGAATGATGATGGCATAGGTAAATGTTCACATTATTCAAGACGACAAGGCAGCAAACAAACTCATTAAAAATCCCTTCCCTTATGGTAATAGTAGATTTCAAATAATCCTTCCCAAAGTTCAACACATGTGGAACACGTGGAATATAATCTTCACCATGCAAAGTGTGAACAAAAATAGAATAAGCATAATTTTTCCAAACATAGTGCCAGGCACAAGAGATGCTCCATTATTTTGCTGAAAACATTGAAATCACCCAAGAACACTCTCATAAAAATGACCAAGTATTCATAAAATATCTCTTGGACCATTCTTTGAAATGTTGTTGGAGCATTATTAAGGCCAAAAGTCATAACATTGGAAGTAAAAGCTTCCCATTCTGTCACAAACACCATCTTCTCCCAATCTTTCGAGGCCATTAGAACTTGATTATATTTACCAAAGCCATCTAGGAAAGAATACAGTTCATGACCTGCTACAACATCTAGCATTGAGTTCGGGAACAGAAGTGGAAACAGATTCGTTAGAGTTGCTATATTCATTTTTTTATAAGCCACACATACTCCCAAACTTCCCATTTTCTTCAGAACTATTACTATGGGTTGATAGCCAAGTCACCTTATGTACTGGATAAATGAAATCCACCTTTAAGAGTTTATCAATCTCTTCCTTGGACCTATTTTGCATAATTAGGGTTCATCTAGTATCTCTGCTGCTTGACTAGAAGAGTGTCCTTTTTAAGATTGATGTGATGTTGATAAAATTGAGGATCTATCCCCTTCATATCTTTGTAACTCCAGGCAAACACATCCATATATGATTTTCATAACCTATGGAGTTGCTTTTTAAATTCTTGATCTAGTTGACTACTTACTCATACCATCTTTGGATCCTTCTTATCTCCCAAATTCATGTCTTGTAGATCATCTTCCTTAACTTGGTGGGTGTGCTTAATTTCCTTCTCATGTGCTTCCTTTGCTGCCACACTAGAGTATTAATTTCTTCCGGCACGCCCATATCATCCAAGGGGTCAGTTTGGAGTACTGGTGATGTATGAATATCGCCAGTTGGGGTATATTGAGACAGATCTAGTCCACATCCACCTCAAACACTGAGACTAGGTCCGGATTTTGAGTGAGAATCTCGTCCTCTTCATATCTACCCCCCTAATTGGGCATACTCACTACTGCAACATATCTCTAGATGCCACCGGTACTTGCACCTTCTTCTTTCGGTTTTGAATTGTAATCTCATTAGTTGCCCAACTATGTTTGATTTTTGCTTGCTGTGCTACCATAAAGCATCCAAGATCTTCCTAACAACATTGGGTAAGATCCAAAGATCCCCTCCATCTTTAACACAATAAATGCTACTGGGTAATCACATCTTTCTATCTGAATATCTATACTCCAAATTAGACCAAGAGGATTCACTCTTCACTGGTCGACCATTCTTGGGGTTAGCTCTAGCTCTCCTGATCCATAATTCCCAGTTCCATGCGGGTAGCATCCAAAATAATATTCACTCCTAACTTGCTATCAAGGACCACTCCCTTGAGGGTCTTACCATGTATCTAAATTGTAACTTCTAGAACCGTCGCATCCTAATCCGTGACCGAATGCATCTCAATCTTTGCGATTGGCTTTGCAAGCTGCATGCATCCCAATGTGCGATCTCGGTTGCACCTTGAAAGCTATACTCACCTCTTCCTCTTCTTTGTTCTTTTTCTTATCGGGTAGTGCTTCAACAATTTGGTCTGCATCCACAAGTTTCCATATCAATTGTATTTGGTAATTAGGAACCAAGCATATCAAAACTGATCTAATGTCATATTGAGCTTCATGTCTTTAAGATCTTCCCACAGATCATACTTAGCATTGGTCTTATAACCACCCCTAGGCTTCCCCCCAACGTCACCTTCTTTCCACTTTTCTAGACCGGTGCATCCTTCCCTATTTTACTTTTCTATGCTAGGGGGTCCTCCCCATTTTTTTTTGAAGCCTCCTGCTCTCGGTTGCTTCTAAACTTTCCCGTACGTGTTGATTTTGTTGTCCTCTTCATCTTTCTCAAAGTGGATCTTTGTTGTTCTCTAGTTTGATCATTTCTAGAGCGCTCTCTCCAGATCGTTTACATTCACACTATTGTTTGGAATAGGAAGTGTTCACATGAGAGATAGTAAAAAATTCTTTGCCCTCCCTAGAGCATTGTATATGGAAAATGTGGATCAAATTTTAGTGCTTCCATAACATCGGCCTCTTTATTGACATTAGTGGCTTCATTGATTTTAGCATCCACCATATTTCTTCCATCATTGTGATGCTTGGAATTTTTTATGATGAAAGAGAGCATTCCTCTTCGATTGTAAAAATCATATATATATGAGCATGAACCAAAAACCAATGATTATGTGTGTAAAAGAAAGAGTTTGGGACATATGGTTCCTCAAGATGGAATGAAGATGTGAGTATGCATGTAGAGATAGCATCAATTGACATGCATAGTTAGACAATGTAGAAGACACATGGCATTGTCACGTGGTAATGATGACGTGGTGGTGATGACATGGCATTAATACTATTGGCCTACTACTGGATGAATACGAACATTAGTGCACATATATACATAGCTAGCCAAACCATCATATTCATCTACTTTCCTCCATGTTGTACTTCACATAGTGTTTCTCTATAGGTGAACTGCTAGCTAGGAGTGAATAGTAGGTCACAAGGTTGTGATTTGACGTCTTCATTATCAGCCACGTCTTGTACTTGAATTTTAGTTATATTACTTCTTTCTTATACATAATACAAAGCAATAGTTTAGAACTCTTGTGTGTGCCATATGTGTGATTATTCCACCACACTCTTCTTTCTCTTTGGAAAACTGTAGTACATTGCAAGTGTTCTTAGTATGAGAGCCTAGATTCCATTCACAAGTGAAAGTGAATATTTGGGTTCTCTTTGTTGCACTTGGGTTATTTGGGGTATATTGTGCTTCCTTGGCCCACCAAGGGTTCTCTTCATTGCACCTAGGTTATTTGGGGTAAACTGCCCTACCCCACCAAATTCTTACTTCATTGCGCAGGGTTGAAATACCTCAACCGGTCCTTGATCACTAAATATTTGTCATGGATTCACATCATCGATTTTCTTCTCACCATAAAGGCATCCATGGATGCGCAAGTGGCTAAAATGGAGGCTACATCTTCCCGTTTGGACAAGATGGAGTCAATTGGATTTGGAACCTACAAGGGATTAAGTTTTGGAGCAAGTGTTGAACAATTTCGAGAATGAAGTGGAAAAACTTTCTTCCTTTGGATGCATGCAAGATGTACTATATGAGCTTCACTCCCAGTTTGGTGCTCCTCATTCTGCAACTATGCATAGTTGGTGGGAGAGACATCGTTCGCGTCATCGATGGTCTCCTTCATGGAGTCCATCTCCATCGACTTCTTTGAATAGTTAAAGCTCGCCTTCACCAACTCAACATCAACAGGGAGGGGGGGGGCGGGCTACTTGTTTGGCGAATACTTCCTCCATGCCTCGTGAGAAAGAGTACTTCCTCCATGCCTCATGAGAAATGAGCTCAATTAATGAAGCTTTTGAAGCCTCCCAAGTTCAATGGGAAGATGAACGAAGAAGTTGTAACCAACTGGACCCATGAGATGGCTACCACATTGGGGCAATAATAGAAGGTTTAGATATTTTCTTAGCTCTATTTGGTACATATGACTTTGATAGCTGTTGCTCTCTTGTGGTGGGAAGACTACCTTAGGTACCACTTTGTGACTTGTTGGGATGACTTGCAGCAAGGTGGTCTTAAAGCAATTTATTCCCAGAGAGATTATGCGCATGAATTAAAGAAACAATGGGAGTAATTTATGCAAAAACATGGTGAATCCTCCTATCTCACTCGTTTCTAGAAGCTTTTGTTGATGCTCTGATGGTCGGAGCAAATTAAGGGAATTCTAGATAACTGTATTTGCACAGACCTTCATGCACATTGGCCTCGTGATCTTTCATATGTGGTTTGTCTTGCTACAACCCTTGACACACAGGAGAGTTTCAGGTCTGAGACTCAACAACAAGGGCATCAAAAAGGCAAAGTCAAGGGTAGCTACTGCAATGCTAAGGATGGTAAGGACAACGTAAGTGGGGGAGCCTTGGGGACTCGCGTAACCCTCTTTGATGAAGGCAAGTGGATGGTAAGGACAAGAGGCACCCTTGAACAGCAACATGCCAAGGTGGTTGCTCGTGGTGGGGACAATGCTTTGATTGTGACTCCACCGAGCACATCGTGAAGGATTATTCCAAGACCTTGGAGAAGGAATCGAAGGATGAGGCTTCTTTATAACCGGAGGGGCAGTCTCGAGAGGAGGCTTCTTTAGAACCGGAGGATGAGTGTGAAGAAGATGCATGTGTGCACGTCTCAGTTTTTTTCATTTCTCAGGTTGATCACACACCTAGGGTGCTTCATTGCAGTAGGCCACATGCATGAACATATAAATTTTTTAGCTAGGTCTCTAAGGGAGAGTCATCACAATTGCCGGTTGCATTCAGTGGAGAATCTTTGGCTTCAATTGTGGTCACTTCAGTTTCTGGGGTCGTTTATGGAGGACTCTTCCCACCCGCCATTTGCATTAGGTGGAGTATGATGTCATGAGGCACCACAGGAGGACATCTCATCAAATTTATCTTTGTCATGGGAGGATAGGCCAATTAGAGTACACAAGTTTCTTGGAGACTGTACCGAGAAAGTAGCAAGAGCATTCGTGATTCCAAAAAGTAATACGAGGAACTCGTAATAGCCATACTACATGCAGAGTCCCATCTTAAAGACGTCCTCCTGAGCTATTCATAGCTGGTGATAACCAGTATGAAGGTCAATCTTCATAAACCGAGGAACTGGCCAATTTAAAACCTTCTATATCCGCTTAAGATCTATGCTCATCCCATCTCAGCATTAATCTTAAATTTCCCATCATTTTTCAAAATTGAGGACATATATCAAGCATTAAAGAGTTGCTGCAACCTGCTATATCATTTTTGAAAACCCCCGAGTTTAGAAACCCTAATTTCAAAAAGCCCTAAAAAAACATTTACTCTTTCTACAACTATGAGCTCTCACATGTTCATAAACAAGTTCAATGGCCAAGGTTTCCACTCCTGGCAAATGAAGATAAAGTTTCATTTGATGAAAGAAAATCTATGGGGTTTGGTAAAGAGCACTACCACCATAACCTCTTCCTCCGATGTCATAATCACAGTTGAAATAAAAATTCACACAAAACCAAATCATGGAGTAGTAGGCTAGCTCACCTCCAACCACGATCGATGTCACCATCGATTCCAACACAATACCATTGGCCCATGTCTAACTTCGGCATTCCATAGCTGCCAACGTTTGCCCGAAGGCTTTCGACACGCCAACCTATTTACTCGCCATGTGCACGGCATGAGTATGTATGCCCTCCTAACCCAAGCCATATCGTGAATGGTGTATTCACAACTGTGTCTCATAATAACCTAGGCTCGCACTTACATAGTGATAACTATGTCATAAATAGCAAACTGGCTGTAAACGACCATTAAGTATATATATATACCTAGATGAATCCAAGAACATGCCCAAATTAACCTTTTAGGAACGTGCATGTTATATACTCATGGTAGTCAACCCACAAGACTATATAACTATCAACTCCATTATGCATAGTATGGACTAGATACTACGACATCCCCACTAGCGTCATCAGTACCCAATAGCGGGTGTAGAACTCTGTATCAAGATATGTCTTGACACGCACTCCACACACACACACACACACACATAAGAGCATATATTCACACAAATCTCTTCGTACTGAGTTTTTGTCAAACCTCCGGAGATGCAGGGCAGACTTAGCCATAATGAAGCCTAGCACTAAGGGAAGTAGCAAATAGAAAGAATTAGTATAGCAAACAAGTAGTTGATATGGCAAATGCACCGCTAAAGATGGAAAGAATCAAGTATGTTTAATCAATCCAAGAATCCATCAACCTACTAACCCCTAGTCTTGGGACTACCTAGTCTTGTTAATTTAGGTCCCTAATATGTAGATTAGTGTCCTAGTATATAACATACTTCCCCTCAAGCATTTACTCTTTTAAATGAAATTAGGGAAGCACTTACTCAAACTAGCTACGAACTCCCAAGTTAAGTTCTCCTCGAGGTTAACCTTATTAAATTAGGTCCCTAGTCATTAACCTTGTTAAATTAGGTCCCTAGTCGCTAGATTAATGTCTCGGTACATAATATTCTTCCCCTCAAACTAATACTGCCTGCTTGACCTCCTCAAGCATATCTTTCTGCTTAATCTTATATTCAGGGACTACATTGCCTTTCCATGAAATCTATCACCCCAATATCACCCTCTCAAGTTCATGTGGAACATAGGACAAATAAATTAGCATTTCCTTAGTAAAGGTGAATACTACCTATTAACATAAAAATGTGTATGATCTTGTACACTCTTGATAGCCTTTTGTGCACTAACTAGCATTTCCTTCTTGCTAAGAAATCTCTACTCCCATCAATCTGAATATTGTTAAGTCCAATTTTTATTAGACATCAAGGTTGGTATTCATACATGAGCATAAATGCTATAAACAATACTCGTATGCTTATCACTATTATAGGCAAACTCAACTATCGGGATGTACTTCTCCCAATTTGGTCTCTTAGAGATGTATACATGAAGCATATCCTCCAAAACCTGATTCACCCTCTCTGTTTGTCCATCAAACTAAGGATTATTAGAGAAACTCAAACTTAATGTAGTTTCCAATCTATGGAAAACTAGCTACCAGAAGTGTCCAAAAAACTGGAGTCCTTGTCCATTGACTATATCAAAAGGCAATCCATACAACTTGAAAAGTTGCTCAAGAAACTCTTGCATGTCCATTGACCGTATCAAAAGGCAATCCATACAACTTGAAAAGTTGCTCAAGAAACTCTCACTTTTGTAGGTAAAATCACCACCTAGATAGCATCATGCCCTTTGCTAGCCTATGGTAAACCTACAATGAAGTCCATGGAAATACTCTCCCATTTACCTCATGAGATCTCTAGAGGATGTAAAATACCTCCAATCCTAATGCATTTAACCTTATTCACTTGACATTAACAACACTATACTACATAGTCTTGGACATATGCCTTCATCTTAGGCCTGTAAATCGTCGATTTTACTAACATAAAGGTCCGTCGTACCCCTGGAGATGACCCGTTCTAGAAGCGTCATGATATTCATACAAGATCCTTTTCCTAATCTGAGGGTTATCTGGTACACAAAGCTTCTTGTTCTAGAATAGCAATCCATTCTTGATAAGGAACTGACCACTTGCCATACTCAATCACAGATGGCATGACTCCTAAGTCTCGGTCTAAAGCTATGGAGCTCCCTACCTAGACCTATGGTCAATATACCAACCAAAATGACTATCAATCTCATGTAGCCCTCTCAGAGAGTTATAAAGATTAGCCCTAATCTCGGTGAAGCTCAAGGAGTTCACCTCCCCAATTCTACTCTCAAGGCATCCACTGCTCGGTTTATGCTATCCTTCCGATACTTTATTTCCATACCCAAGTCTTGCATCAACTCAGTCCACCACGCTGAATGTCTCCTCATAATCAATGCTGTAGTTCTGAATATAACCTTTGGCAACCAATCTCGCCTTTCACCTGCTAATGCTTCCATCTGAGTTGTGCTTCACTTTATAGACCCACTTACATCCAATAGCCTTTTTACCCTTAGGCAAAGGCACCAATTCCCATGTCTTATTTGTATTGAATGCAACCATATTTTTATCCATGGCTTTCTTCCAATGCGCATGCCCAACAACATTCTCATAACATATGGGTTCAACCTCCTGCACAACCTTTACCATATATGCATAATGGTGAGCTACATAACCATCATACATCAATCTCTAAACATGGTTTTTAAACCTACTCAACCCTACGTGGTCCTAGATCTATCCTTGGTGTCCTTGTGGTTATCTTAGCCTTCCTTGCACTAGGTGTCTTGATAGTAGCTGGAATCCCAAACTCCTCACCAAGACTCTGCTCTAAGCCACTAGAGTCTCCATCAACATATAAATGCCCTACTGAAATGTTAGGGATACCAAGAGACTCATCAACCTTCTCTTTACCTTTATGTGAAGCACTTGTTGCTAAACCTACAGGACTAATTTTCTGATGTAGCTTGCCACTCCAAGGTTTACTCAATGATTGTGATTACTAACCTGTATTCTATAATTCATCGGCTCCTATGCTTCAACCCTAATCGAGTCTTTTACAGCAGCATACCAACTTCTCATCTCATCAAAGACAACATTCTTGCTCACCCTCATCTCATGTGTGATAGGGTTATAGCATATGTACCCTTTTGCTCAAGGGAGTAACCAATGTAGCACATATTTTTAGCCTTTGGATCTAACTTACTCCGTAGCTCATCAAGAATGTGTATGCAATGTATCTGGAAGCACTACCGCTCAAGTAAGCTCAAGGTTGCATATTCTCGTGTCACTCTGGCATGTGCTGCGAGAAGCATGGTGAAGTGTGGGTCATTAAAAGTGACACCAAGGTAGACATAGGATGAGACAAACTCCACTGGATTCCCTCTATATGTGAAGCTCAATCTGGATGTGAAAGGGCGAGAAGTATTGAAGACCATTACCTTGGTTTTACAGAGAGAGAGAGAGAGAGAGAGAGAGAGAGAGAGAGAGAGAGAGAGAGAATTTGTCACGTGCATGCCACACTTGGATGCATCAGGCATTTATTAGGATTTTAGCCGTATGCACGGGCACCAAGGATAGGTTAGGAGATGGACTCTGTAGGAGTCTATCTCAAGGACAACCATGGAAAGGCTATCCAAATGTCTGCCAATAGGAGGGCTGTCAGCCAACATCATCAGATGGCTCATATGGAACAAGTGCTCAGCATTTAATGCAGATTATTCTAGACATGGGTTGATAAAACATGTTGATAGTCTTATGAATAGACCAACCATATATGAAGGCTTATATAAGTGATGGGAAGCAATTGGGGGAAATCATCTCATAACTCTGCAAGTGTTGAAGTCCAAGTGCTAAAGATAAGCAAAGAAAGGGTCCAAGCAAGATGGAAAATGTAGATCAAGGGATTAATCTTCAGGCTGAAAGCTATCTCAACTAAGGGAAGACATGCAAGTCAATTCAGTCCTAGCTATTTACAGCAAGAAATATGTCATTCTACTTATTCAATAATGCAAATACACCATATTTCCATGAGCCCAGGACAAAGGGTTGGCTTTTTGACACCCTCGTCACACCAACCTTGATGTATGGAGCAGCTTTTTGGGGGCCAGATTTATGATGAGGATTGGCAGCGAGTTAAGAGGCCCCAGGTCATGATGTTCTCTCGTATGATCCGCAGCAAACCATCAGTCCCACACCAGATTATCCAGGTAGAGTTTGTTGCAGCCCCGATGGTAGTGGATGCACTCTTCTAGATAGTCACCTACCTCCATTGCATCAGTCACATGGACCCCCCCACAGATACTTGAGGCTTGCCCTGGAGTCCTCAAGACAGCTAGCACTTGAGGGCCACTTTGGAGTACGGTATGCATGAGTTTCCACTTGGTTCTCAATATATGGGCTCCGCATGAACCGCTGCCTACCACCCCTTCAGTACAGTTTGGACTCCCCTTTTCTCCCGCTCTCTCATGAGGATACCAACCGGAATATCCGGTTAGATCTTTTGAGCCTCTACACCATTGCACATGGATCACACCTCTGGAGCTCCCAGCAAAAATGAACTTCTACAGAGATCCCTTTCTCACGCTCACTGAGGATGGATTCATCTAGCAGTCAGGCTACCTAAGTGTTCACATGTCCCATGCCATGCGGATTGCGATTGGCCAGATAAGAGTGGAGACAAGTAGAGCTGAGCGCATCTTCAGAGCCAGGAAGCTCATACGGAGACCCAGAGAGGAGAGGATATGCCAATTATGCCACATAGAGGTTGAGATGACGAAGGAGCATTACATATGTTGTTGCCCAGTATACTATGTGAGATCCGCGGGAGGTTTTAGTATTTGTTTCGTGAGGGATTTGGTCCACTCTCCAAGGTCATTAACTTCCCGGACCATCATTGCTTGGGCCTCTTCCTACTTGAGCTCAGTAGACACATGGACACTTTCTTGAGAGAGCGTCGGCCCCAGCCACCCCGCCCCCTCCCTTGCCAGCCAACCATCACCAATTTCTTCCGGACCCAAGAGGTGGAGGACATCGATACAGTGGATCTTGTGGACCCACCTCAAGGGGTTACCTCGGACCGGCCGGCCTCCGCACTCCAGCGTGCCTGATGCCCTTGGCCCCCCAACTGCCCGTCGGACACGATCTCCTTGTCAGCTCCAGATCCAGGACATGCTCCACCGCCATCGAGCTACCTTTCCACGTGACATAGCTGAGGGAGACCTATTGGCCATACTCATTAGCCCCATGCTTGATATTTTGGAGAGTGGTATACCATCTACTGGGGCTGATGCTGCTCTCATGTTTCTATGTTCCTAGTATTCCATGCATGATATTTTGGAGAGTGGTATACCATCTAAAGGGGGCTGATGTTACTCTCATGTTTCTATGTTAGTATTCCATGATGAGTTTCCATGGACAGTTTTGTATCACCCCAATGAGATAGCTATGTTTATGTATTGTTTCTGTTTTATTTTCCATTCCATCATGAGATATGCCATGGACATTATTGTATCATTTTGAGCTCATAGGCCCATTGGGTCTTTAGTAGATGCTTAATATATCTTTCATTCTTCTCTCTCTCTCTCTCTCTCCAGATATTGGGGGGCTGATGCTCCTCTCATGTCTCACGTTCCTAATATTCCATGATGAGATTTCCATGGATAGTTTTGTATCACTCCAATGAGATAGCTTTGTTTTGTTTCTATTTTATTTTCCGTTCCATGATGAGATATGCCATGTACGTTATCGGATCATTTTGGTCTCATAGGACTATTAGGTCTTTAGTAGACGTTTAATATATCTTTCTTTCTTTCTCTCTCTCTCTCTCTTTCAACATCACGCATCCCTTACCTTATAAAAAACAAACTTCAACAGAGCATTTTATTTAGGGAAAGAGAAACGAGCAAATTAATACCTAGAATTCCAACATCTATGCCTAGACATGCATACCTCTATAGCTCTGTGTTAGGGTTGCTTTGATATCAATTGTAAAGTCCTCCACAGCTGAAACAAAGGTTAGTACAATAGCAGGCTAGCTCACCTCCCAACCATAGGCGGTGTGTCCACAGCGGTCTCCCCCAAGCCAAGGCTAGGGCTCTAGCACAATCCCACACACCCATGTCTAAGTCGAGCGTCCCATACCATCGAAGCCTGCCCGAAGGCCTTTAACATCCAACCTATATACTTGCCATGTGCACAGCATGAGCATGTTTGCTCTCCTAGTCCAAGCCAAACATTTGGTGGTGCATCTACAGAATTGTGTTTCATAATAACCCACACCCGCACTTAAATAGTGATAACTATGCCATGGAGTTAGGGGCGTAAATGTTGAGGAGGCCCACCCGGTCCTCCCAAAGTCCTGATAATCACCCAATGTGCCTTCCCTAGGACTATGATGCCGAAGTTCACCACCGTCAGAAGAAGTTGCTCACTAACTGAGACACATACTTCGCCCTGGATCCCAGACAGGCCAAAGGCAGGTGACCAAAAGGTATGGCTCCTACCCTGTAAAAGTTTCTCGCATTTGTGGATACGACCAGCTGACAAGTGATGCTCCTAAAGAGAGATAATGTCCTTAGACCCTCCCACTAAGGCTCTTTGCAATTCCTCACCATTGAGAGTAGCAGTATGGGGCGCCCAATCCTTGACCGTTCCAAGAGACCATCCGCATCGAAGGGGTACATCAAAGGGGTTTAGTGGGGTGAGATCTATTTGGCCTGCCCTCCTCCACCCTGTGAGACTTCGGCGAGGGTTTGGATGGCCAGTAGTCAAAGTCTGTTCTAGTGCCCAGATGTCTGAGGTGTTCTCCCTGATCCTATGCTCCATGTGGGCTCACTCCGCTCTACCTCATTTGTATGCATCTAGCTATCACATTAGAGGTAACTTTAGGAGAGGGAGAGAGGGACCATAGCGATGCATGAAGGTAGACAAAGATGATCACCTCCAAAATCGAGCTCTCAAGTTTACCATCCTGAGTTCCGTGGCCTGATCCTCCAAGCTCCATGCAGGCCAAAGGCCAAAAGTGAGAGTTAATGTTTGTGAGGCACAGGTCCCCAGGTGGTGAGAGAGCTCTATCACATGTCCATGAATAGTGGAGGAGAGACTCCCGACTCCACTTACGCTTTGCTCCTACACTCAGTGGGAAGGAGAGGATCATGCTCCACTGTGTAGATCGGTCTAAAATCAGTGAAAGATGACAGACTTAGAGAGGGGCTAAAGTCTCTGCAACGCCATTGGCATCCACTGGTAGGCATCTGAAGAACCTGTAGTCCACTGCCTTTCAATTGACTTGAGAGGGACCACCAGGAGACTCAGGGGGAAAGGCTCTCATTGGGGAAGTAGAAACCGTCATTACTACAAGCTCCGAGAAGTGGTGGATCAGTCTGTAGAGGAAACTTTCTTCCTGACACCTCCCAGGGCCAAGGGCTACAGGAGGTCCCCAGCGGGAGTGTTAAGAGAGGCTAGGTGGGCTGGTGGGGGGAGCAGAGAAGGCTCTGGAGGGGAGGAACTCCACTTTCTGAAGGATCTTGGAGGCATTAAAGAGAGATGACACGGCTACTGTTTCTGGAGAGAAAATGCTGAGATCAACTCCATTGAGGAGAGGAAATGCTGAGATTAGCTCCATAGAGGAGAGGAAATGTTGAGATCAGCTCCATGGGTACTGTCTCTAAAGAGGAAATGCTGAGATCAGCTCCATAGAGGAGAGGAGAGTGGAGTACAGACTCCATGCCCATGCATCTTTTTGGACTCTCAAGCTGGAGACAGAGGCATAGGGGATTTCTTTGAGAGGATAGGGCCCCACCATCGAAGGGATGGCATCTGATGGTGAGGAGAGGAGAGGAAATGTTGAGATCAACTCACAGTCACAAGGGACAGGGGACAGGGGACGGTAACGGGGGACGGGGACGGGAACACGATGGGGGACGGCCATATGTAGGGAACGGGGACGGGGTTAGGAACGGCACTTAAAAATTACTGTCAGTACCACCCACTCGGCAAAGCTTGCATGTCCATGGCTGTGCACCACCTCCATGAGGGGATGGGGTGTGATTGACCTCATCCCACCATGTCCATCCCGTCGTCCTTCTACGGGAAGTTGGAACTTGAAGAGCCACTGCCACGAGGAGGATGCCAGGATGATGGATGCCTCCTTGTCACTTGATAGCTTGAGAGAGAAATGAAATGTTATATTAACGTCTTCACAAGGCCATAATGACCTATGAGACCAAAAAGTTACATCATGCTGGATCTGATACAAAAAAAAAAAAAGAGAGAGAGAGTGAGTGAAGCTTGAGCCTTGAAAGTTGAGGGAGAACTTGAGTGTGAGGGTGTGTGTGTGTGTGTGTGTGTGTGAAGCCTGAGTAGTGTGTGTGTGTGGAAGTTCGCTTCTGGCCTGCGACCTGCTCGCTCTGCGTACCGCTTGTGTGAGAGAGAACCTGTTCGCTTCTGGCCTGCGACCTGCTCGCTCTGCGTACCGCTTGTGTGATAGAGAACCTGTTCGATTCTGGCCTGCGACCTGCTCGTTTCTCACCTGCGTACTGCTTGCCTCCGTAAGCTTCTCGTGTGTGTGTCCTGATTTCAACGTGCGACCTGATTGCCTCCTCATCTACGACTTGCGACCTGCTCTCTGCATCTTCCATCTTGTTCCTTGCGACCCATTTTTTCGCTTCCTGTGCTTTGTGTCTGCTTATTGTAACCAGTTGATTTCTGCCTTTTGTTTCTCCTCTCTGTACATCACCTTCTCAGTGTGTGTGTGTGTGTGTGTGTGAGAGAGAGAGAGAGAGAGAGAGAGAGAGAGAGAGAACATCATGGCTTCTCCTACAAAATATTATGCTCATAAAAAACAAAAGCAGGCTGTGGGTCAGGATGACCCTGTGCATGAGACGCCCGAGGCTGGGCTGATCTATGAGGTAATGCATGAAGGATTTCAGGATACACGCAAGAATTGGAAAGATCCTGTTCCTATGGTGGGGCTTGCAGTGGATGTGGATGAAATCATAGATCCCATTCGAGAATATGCGAAGCATGCTGTGATTATCTTTTTTCCAGGCAGGATGCCTGTTTTGCTGCTGATGTCGGGAATTGGTTAATATGGACATTGGGTGGTTGTTTTGTTCGCAAAGTCCACTATGTGGCAAGAGGTTTCTTTGAGGTCATTATGGTGGATGAGCACCATAAGCAAACGCTTTTAGAGCACTCCCCTCTCTTCTATGGACAACAGATGGTTCATGTATTGCCATGGTTCCCCACCAGAGACTATCAGGCTTGATTAAGCATCGCTGTCCTGTTTGGGTAGAAGTGGTGGACTTCCCCCAATGTTTGGCCTCCTTGTTACCTAAAATTGCAGCATCTCTAGGAAAGGTTGTATGCCCTCCTAGACCAAATGGCAACTCAAATCAATTCTGTATTTTATGGGACACAGATCAGCCCACTCCGGAATCTTATGCTATTACCATAAATAACGTTTCCATGGGGAGTGCATTTTTCAGACTCAAATGGGGTCTTTTTGCAGGCGCATGCTTTGAGTGCAAAAAGTTTGGACATATGGCATCTCAATGCCCTTTGGTCCTCCATAAGATGCCGCCTGATGCCTTGCCCATCCCAATGCAAAATAAGGACACTCCTGGTCCTTCAGGGGTTAAAAACAAAAGTATAAAGACTCCTGTTATGCCTCAAGAAAAAGGCAAAGTGCCAGTCTCTTCTAATATGAATGTAGTTGTGGCTAATCCCTCTACTTCTTCACCAAAAGGAAAAGAAAAGACACTTCAAGAAACTTCTCAGCCACCACGCAGGACAATTATCCCCAGGCGTCCTTTGCCTTCTAGAACTTGGAATGGAGCCTCCTCCAGTGGGCATACCCTAGAAGAAAATTCTGGAATTGGCATCACCTGGGCTACTGTAACTGTAGGTCGTACTCTATTTCCCGAAGAAGAGGCTGCTAGCTTGCTAGCCACCCGTCTCATAGATATTCCTCCTCCTAATCGGGGTGCAGACCCTCTGGAGGAAATGCAAGCTTGAGCTACTTTTTTTGTTCATACTGTACATACACTATAAATATGATGTCATATATCACAGTTTTGACTCTCAATGTACAGGGTTTGTGTGACCCTAAAAAGTGGAAGATGGTTTGGGCATATTTGAAGCGTATGCAGCCAGATATCGTTGCTCTTCAGGAACACAATCAACATCACTACGTTGGACAGCAAGGCCATTATGCTGGTTATGATATTTTTTATGCAAGCCACCATGCCTTTTCGGGTGTACTTTTTCTTGTGAAACATCATTTGCAGCCAGTCATGGCATTTAATGACCTCCAAGGCAGATGGATGGTTATGCAGTGCTTTATTCAGGGTGAAATCTTTGAATTTGCATCAATATATGCACCTCAATCCTCTCAGGCTAGAGGACAGATATGGCAACAAATGAAATTGTACCCTTGGAGACAGAAAGCATTCATATGTGGAGATTTCAATAATGCCCCTCAACCTGGTGATAATACATCCGGTCGTACACATATGCTTGCTACTGAGAGGTCGTCGTGGGCAGATTTTGTAGCAACGCTTAATCTGATTGATCTTTGGAAAGAATCTTAGCCTCTGATGCCTGGGTATACCTTCCAACATAATGCACAATCCACTTACAAAGCTCGCTTGGATCGATGGTATCAGCTTGATCCATTTCATTATGATACTCTCACGACCAAATTGTGGGTGGATTATACATTTACATATTCAGATCATGTACCCTTATGGCTCAGAGTTCATCTGCACGACATGCCCGATGACAGATTGCCACTTCGAAGGTTGCTTATCATCAATAATAGTTACTTGGAGCATGATGCATTCAAAGCACTGATACTTGAGGCCTGTCAGGCACTCTTTCCTCAATCTTTCATTGACTTGGATTATGCATGGACAGCTTTTATTGCTCGCATGCAATCAGTTATCCGTGATTATGGTAAACAGTATCTGAAAGGTTGGAGACAGACTGTTGCTTATGCTAAGCAAACATGCCAATCGTTAATCGAGCTTAGTCATCTTCGCTCCCTAACTTTGGCTGAAGCCACTTCTTTATGTCAAGCTCGTCACTGTATTCAGGTAAATGATCATCGAAAGCTTGTCAAATGGGAGATACGGGCACGACAACAGACGCTTTTGGACAAAGGCTGCTCTTCCAAAGAATTTTTCAAGAGTTTACATTCCAGAAAACAAGCTGCATCTATATGTCGCACTTTAATTTCAGATGACACGTGGACCTCCACCCGAGCACAATTGGCTGCGACTTGTGTTGCCCATTTCTCCTCTCAATTTGGTGAGGACGATTCTCACGCCATGGAAGTGTATGATGCACGTCATCCGTTATTACAGCATGTATCCCCCATCCTTTCTGCTACTCAGGCGCAACAACTAGAAACAAAATTCTCTGAACAAGAACTGTCTGATGCAATCAGGTCTTGTGGCCGATGGAAAACTCCAGGATGGGATGGCCTTACAGTTGAATTTTTTCTTGCATATTGGGACACCCTCAAATTACCTTTGCTGCGTATGGTAAACATTGCCTGGGAGATAAGGCAAATGCCAGCTTCCTGGAAAAAAGGATTAGTGAAGCTGTTGCCTAAAAAAAAACTTATGTCAGTCTTTGGCAGATTGGAGACCAATTACCCTTATGCCGGTGATATACAAGATTATCAGTAAAATGGTTGTCGATCGCATTAAGGGTTGCTTGAATGATGGACTCCATTCTGCACAGTATGGATTTATTCCTCGCAGGCACATTACATATAACATTGCAAATGCTTATATTGGCATTGAATATGCCAAATACACGCAACAGGATGTCTTATTATTGCAAGTGGATATTGCTAAGGCTTTTGATACTATTAAATGGGGGTTCATTCAAGAAACCATGCGTGCTCTGGGATTTGGAGAAAAAATGCAGAATATCATTTACTGGCTTTATGCTGATAGCCAGGCGGCTTGTATATTGTCAGGAGATCTCTCAGAATCATGGACTTTGCATTGTTCAGTTAGGCAGGGATGCCCTTTAAGTGCTCTTTTGTATGCTATAGCGACGCATCCCATGCTTCTTTATATGGATCATTTGGTTGATACTGGCAGTCTTCATGGATTGGACATTCAGAATAGACGTCAGTTGGTTGCTCAGGCATATGCTGACGATTCTTTTTTTCTTCCTCGCAATACACATCAGGATCTCTCTACTTTGATGCAGGCTCTTTCTTTGTTTGCACTTGCGGCTGGCCTACAAATCAATTTTCAGAAATCTAAATTGTTGCCTCTGCATTCAAAACAGTGGCATAATTTGCTATGGCCAGGGGAAATAGTTCACTCCACTTATTTGATTCGGCATTTGGGATATCCTTTGGGATGGACAGTCACTCGCCGTCAATAAACAGATTGGGTCTTGGCAAAGCTCAAGAAAAAGTTGGAATACTGGAAACTTGCAACATGGCCATTGCATGTTCGTTTACGGATTCTCCAATCCATCTTGGTTGCCTATATTCAGTTCTACCTTCTCTCATCAGGTTTTCTCAGGGGGAGCTGAAATTATTTATGTCCACCATCTTGGAGATATTCTGGAGGTCGAAGCAGGGGAAAAAGAGTGTACGTTTGCTTTTAGCAAATCGTTTGTGTACCCCTAAAATGCATGGAGGCTTGAATATCCTTAATTTACAGGTGCATATTCTTGCCCACAGAGGTAAACTGATGCTTCAATTTCTGGAAGGCACTCAGCCTTGGACAGCGATGATCCGTCATTTGTTACTTCATCTGACGACTTCGGCTTTTGGCCATTGGCAACCTACTCATTGGGATTTTATTCTTGGTTACATTACTGGCAAAATTAAGGGCTGTCCTCTCATTTCTGGCTTACTTGCTGATTGGAAGCTTGTCCTTTCAAATTTAAAATGGAATGGTCGTGGCTCCTTACAAGGCAACTCTCTCCGCGCTGAGAGCATCCACTGGTCCAAAGCATTTTCAGTTCCCCTGGCGGTGCAAGAACCCCGGCGTTCGTATTTTCTCCACTCAAAGGGTGTTACCTCTGTGGGAGATGTCATCCATCCTGATGGCTCCCCTCTTTCTTTTCCACAGGCTGCTGCACATTATGGCTTGGGACCTCATTATCGTCGTCTTTGGCGTGATATAATTCAGATGCTTCAGCCTTTTTTGCCGATTCCACTGTTGGAAATTCGAGATCGCCTGCAGGATTGGACTATCTCCTCTTTTGATTCTTCATGCCATCCCTTGAGGCTATCTGATATTACAGTTGCTGGTCTGTATAAACATTTGTTGCCATTGCCTTGGGTTTCTGAAAGGGCAAATCTCTTCTGGCATATGCATCGGTCATCTTGGTGGTGGAAAAGACGATTGCGATCTCTTTGGCAGTCGAAGCTTCCTCTTCGACAACAGCTCTTTTTGTGGCGCGTTCTTTTGGCTGTTATTCCCTCAGGACAATTTCTGGCACGCAGACATATATCCTCATCCACTTGCCATAGATGCTTTGCTTCCAGGGAGACAGTCATTCATATTTTTTGGAGCTGTCCTTCTTCTCGTCAGTTTTTTCTTCCTCTCATCCAGCTTCTGCGGGCTAGATTTCCAAATATGATATTTGGAAAGTTTTTCTGGCTATTTGGTCTTCATTTGCCCAGACCAGAGTTCACTCTTTTCTTCTCATGGGTGCGCTACTGGGCTTTATGGACACTATGGAAAGTTCGCAACCATGGAGTTTTCGGTGATGCGGTTTTTTCTGCATTTTCTTTTTTTCGGTACTCCCTGCATCAATCTTTCTTCGATTGCATGCAGGTTGAGCAAATAGATCATGATGTATATTTGTCTTATATTGACATCTTCAGTTGATGTACTTTGGGACTATCTACTTTGGATAGTCATCTTGTAAATCTAATATACTTATGATTCCACAAAAAAAAAAAAAAGTGTGTGTGAAGCTTGAGAGAGTGTGTGTGTGAGGGAGAGAGTGTGTGTCTTGAGAGGCTACAGCTTGCTTGTGTGAGAGCTGGAAACTTGAGACCTTGGCCCTTGAGGCTTGCCGCTTGAGGGAGAGAGAGTGTGTGTGTGTGTGTGAAGCTAAAGCTTGAAGTGTGAGAGGGAGTGTGTGTGTGTGCGTCTTCTTATAGGGAGGGAGGCAAGAGAGAGGCCAAGGCCCAAAGCCTCAAAGGCTCAAGGCCTATGGGCCAAGGCTAAAGGCCCACGAAAAGCCCCTCCCAAACGGCCAAAAAAAAGGTCAAAATGTGACCATTGCCCAAACAGTAACCTGCGCCGTTCCCATGCAGCCGTCCCCCACAACTGTCCCCTCTTGGATCTGTCCCCGGAACGCCGTCCCTTGTGAGGGACGCCCAACTGGGGACGTCTGTCCGTCCCCGTCCCACAGTGTTCCTGGGACGGTGCCCCCCCATTCCAAGGGTCCGTCCCCTCCGTCCCCTGTGACTATGGATCAACTCCATAGAGGAGAGGAGAGTGGAGTACAGATTCCATGCCCATGCACCTTTTTGGACTTAGGTTGGAGATAGAGGCACAGGGGATTTCTTCGAGAGGACAGGGTCACCATTGTAGGGAAGGCATCTGATAGCTTAAAGGACAGGGCCCCACCATCGGAGGGATGGCATTTGAAAGCTTAGAGGATAGGATGAGACCATTTTCTTTGAACTGCCGGCCTAGGTTCGATCCATGGCCATTGGCTTCTTCAGTTCCCTCCTCGTTTGCAAAGCCTCACTCCCCGTTGGTATAGGATGTGAGAGGTCCAGTAGTGGTAGCGAACCACATCCTTCTCACTGCCAATCAGCGATGGTAAGCCTGCATGGGCCAAGGTGGCATGGAGAGGCATCCTTCAGCCTCACCACAGAGGTGGCCTGGGCATTATTGATCCTTCTATGCAAAGCAAAGCCCTTCTAGGAAAATTGATCATTAGAGGCCTCCTCCCACGGGGTAGCCCTTGGGAGGACTTTCTCATGGCCCGCATCTGTGCCCGCAATCCAGTTCTTGGCGATCCTTGGTCCCCAAGCCCGAGATGGATCTTTATGGAGATGAGGACCCATGGCCTCAGTCCAGCCTTTGAGGATTGATTTAAGGCCAACCTCTTTGGAGTTTGGGACCACATTCGCTCTGCTCTTCACCAGTCTCCCCCAGTCCTAGACGAGGAGAGACTTCATCAACCACCACTGGTTTGGAACCCCTTGATCACCCTTCCTAGTGGACACATACTAGGCCCCTGTCCTCACGTCTCATGGGGCGCATTGTGAGTGAGGAACCAACTCAGTCCCTTGGAGAGTGTCTCATTTTAGGGGGCTCCCGCCACCACAGGCTCAGGACCGGAGCCTAGTTGCGGAGCCTAGTTGGGATCCGAGGTAGAGACAGGCTCACCCTCGACATTGACTCCACATTCCCCCTCAGTGGCTCGGACACTACTTGCCTCTTGCTGAGTGGGTAGGGATTTTCCAGACATGATATGCCGATGGTAGTCCATGGTGGAGATGGCAGCTTTCGACCATGGAAGATAGCTCACACGAGCTTGGTAGTGGACACTTGATTGGAAGTTGGAGATCAGCCAAGTTTTTTGTTCTAGATGTGGACAACCCCTAGCGGCATTGCCTTTGGGATTGTCTCAAGGTGCAGCAGGTTTGGTTATGGATCCTCTATATCTTCACCATGGACCAAGCACTTGCCCGCACCATCACTTGGGGGTGATGACAGCACTCGTCCTAGCATATGAGGCGACAGGACATGACCTCACTCACCCTTCTCCTCTCTTACCAATTTATCTTGATGCTTTCAATATCCCTATTAGGGAGGAGAACCTGAGGCCCTTGCCACAAGTGGGAGATCATCAATAGTATAGTAACATGGCACATTTGGCATGCTCACTGGTAGTGGTGAGGCCATAGAGGGCACTACCATGCTACACCCATAGAGTCTATTCACAGCATGTGGATGGACATCATACACACCCTCTGTGGCCAGTGGAAGAAGCTTCGAGGTGCTTCTGAGCGTACGCAAAAGTGCCGAGAGGCTTTTTTGTGGATTTGGTGTAGCGGTCCTTTTCTCAGAGTGAGAGACAACGAGCTTACTTGGCTTTACAGGCCACCTGTTTGGTTGTTTCCCCCTCCCTCCATTGTATGCGATAGCCTTCCTTTGAGAAAGGCTAGCCAACCCCACTCTGTTCTGTACTATTTTTCTTTTCCCCCTTGATTGAGATTGGGTCATGTACTTAGGCCATTTTGTCTACATTTTTGGTAACTAATGGAAGGATATTTTCTTGGAAAAAAAAGGATCTACTCAAAGGAAAAAAAGCAAGAGATATATTAGGCTCTCTTGTGGATGGGGTTCTTAAATATTATTTTGGTTTGAGGTATTTTTGCGAGTTCATGATATATGTCTATAACTTGTCTTTTTTGCAAATATATTTTGTTAAAGCAGGATTTTTGACTTTGGGCTTTTGTGAGATTATATATTATGTCTTTTTGCAACCTAGGTGTATTTTGTTTATGCAAACTTTGGGCTTTTGGTTTGGCTTTGAATTTTATTTTATCTTTTGTGTTGAGATTTGGCATTCTGTGAGTAATTGTCCAAATAGCTTACCAAGAGTCTTTGTGACACTCTTTCTTTGTAAAAGTGATCTTTAAATGGGGGTGATTTAAGTTGGGTTTTAATGGTATGACAGCTTTGAAGAGTGTGTTTTGGTCTAGAATTATGTGTGAAAGATGTATAAACTCTATTGAGCTTGTTGACAATTGAATTTAGACCTCTTACACCCTCATTAAGCTTGGTTCCTCCGGATTGGAGTATAGAGTTTCATATCCATGTTGATGCTTCAATGACTACGGTTGGTGCAGTGGCTTTGAGGTTTTAGATCAGAAATTGGAAGTCCCTCATCCCAGGACCCATGTCCACACAGTTGTCCAGGCTATACCTCGATTTTGCATACAACTCAACTGCTCCACCCGCAACAATTTTAGCCTCTTCACTAATTATGTATGTCAATTCTGTGCAACCTAAACTTGGCTTGGATTGCATCCCACACCATCTAAACACCTTTTTCAGGGTCCTAGAGATCACCCCAACGCTCCTAATTATCTTCGCATTAAAATCTCTTTTACGTAATAAAAGTTATGTTTGGCCAACATAATCCATGGATTTGACACTTAGAAGCTCAAGTGGTACTATTCCCGGAGCCTGTGTGGTTTGGACCCAAGTGGTACTATTCCTAGAGCCTGGCTCAAGTGGTACTATTGCCATATGAGATGGCCGACTTGTGGGTGTGCATATATAAGCCGCCCTCAGCCCACTCATGGAATCTTCTTACTCTTCCATAATTCAGTAGTGAACAAAAAACCTAACTCCCGGGACTTTTGCATGCATATCTTTCGCAGAGCACCCTCACTGTGCTACAGTCCAATGCAGCCAAAAGTCATCTTCAGCATTCAGCAATCAGTCCCACATTCCTTCAACAGATCTAGAGAACATATTGGCTCCCAAAGTGGCTTCTAAAGTGCCTTTAAACCGCATGATGGTTCAGCCGATGTTTGTTCTTCTTCATCCTTGCGTCAGTCTAATTCATGGAATCCTCTTACTCTTGCATAATTCAGCAATGAACAAAAGGCCCAAGTTCTGTGACTTGTGCATGCATATCCTCAGCGTGCTATAGTCCAAGGCAGCGAAAAGTCATCTTCAACATTCAGCCATCAGTCCCGCATTACCAGAGCAGATCTGGAGAATATATTGGCTCCCAAAGTGGCTTCTAAAGTGCCTTCAGACTGCATGATGGTTCAACCGATTTTTGGTCTTCTTCGTCCTTGCGTTTGGCATTCCACAGTCAACCATCGTCAGTAAGGTCTTGTTGGTAAAGTCTGCATTGTAAAGAAGTTCGCCAAAGTAATAAAAGCAAATACACCTGCTTGCGGAAGGGGGTCCTTAAGTGCGTATTTGGGACCCCATCTTGTGTCGATTCTTCATCTTTTATCTCTACAGCTCTATCTTCTTGTTCAAGAATTAAAGTGGATTGCTTAAACTCACTCAAGCATAAAGGTATAAAGAAAGCCGTGCTGTGTGTTACACGATTGTACCAACTGCAAGCTACATTGGTATCAGAGCTTGTAGTTGTGACCCAACTTGGCTACCTAAAGTGAGCATCTCATGGATGGTAAAAGTGAGGTTTAAAAAAACCACCCAACCATCCACCATGTCAGAAGAAGAAGAAGAAAGCTTCAAAGAAGACACCATTGAAGAAGAATGCAGCAAAGAAGACACCACCAAAGAAGAAACAACGCTTCTGCAAAGCAACAAAGATTGATGTTGAATGGAGGCAAGCCCAACAAGCCCAGATAATCCCACACAGGCCCCAAACCCCATCAATAGCAATAATCATCATCCCAACATTGTAATGGAGTTCAAAGCAACAAGGATAATAAGAACAGTAAGAAAGATTCTTAGAGCAACTCAGGTGGTAAGAAAAACACAGATTCAAAACCTAAGAAGCGAATGAGGAGAAGGTCAAGGAGGGCATTACCAAAGGTTATCTCCAACCAGAAGAGAAAAAGCGGTACCAGGTAGAGAACGAATGTTTCTTATGCCATCATGTGGGACATGGTAAAGACTATACCAAGTGGCAGATTGCGAAAGCCACTAGCCTCTACAGTGGTCACCACCACTGCAGCTACACCTACATCTCCAACCTCGAGTTCTAATGCTGTTCACCAGCTTATGCCCGCTTTGAATCAAGTGCCTCCAATGGTATGCAGGAGGGTGAGGCTGAAGGATAGACAAAAGCTCCACGCCTATGGCATACCAAAGGGACAACAGTTCATTGTCGTCTTCGACATGGGCAACTCTGAGGATGCGATCTCTCCATAGTTGCGAAGATGAGATGTACCTTAATACCATGCTATCTGGTTTACACACTGTCTCCGCACACATCACTCACAAAACTAGTTTTAGTTCCATGTTCAAAAGGCTGCATTCGAGTGACACTTCATTGTTTCACCACTTTTGGGGTGTGACAAGATTCTTGGCATCCAGTGGTTTCGGGAGTTTGCACCCATTCCTGATTGGCGGCAAAACACCTCCACTATTGTTGCGTAGTTGGAAAAGGAGCTGAGTGTGTGTTAATCTATGTCCACAACCAATAGTCCGTTGTTGTTTCGACAACAAAACCTTTAGAGCAATGGATGGCAGGTCTCCTTCCGTGATTTCAAGACATCATGTTGAGAGAACCTCCCGCCCAAGCTCCCACTCATTTGTCCTTTGGATCAATGATTGAGTTGGTCTCAAGGGTAGAGCCTCCTAGTAAGTTTCCATATCTCTTGTCCAAGGCATTGAAGAGCGAGCTAGAACAATAGTTGTACACCGGGCTGAATTTATTCGATCATCATTCTCGCCATTTGTTGCGCCCATATTATTTGTCCGGAAGAAAGATAAGACCGTTGGCCCAAGCGACAGTACCCCAAGTGACGATCCGGGGCGATGCCTTGTCGATAGCGAAGATGCGGAGAATCCGTTGCCAAATCTGCTGAGCCTTCGAGCAATCCCAAGGGCAATGTCATTGAAACTCCTGGGGGTGGCCACACCTCCGGCAAGCTACTAACCGACCTCGAATTGCCAGCCAAATACCGACCACCAAACTCCTGTGCCATCAGCCAAAGAAAGAGAGCGATCTTCCTTGCCCGAAAGCTGTCCCAAAGCCTCTTCCAGAAATCTAAAAGGAAGCGCTGAGATTGCTAGTGTGCTGCTGCTCTGCCGGTGTGCCATCTATCTTAGACATCTAGATCCTACGGCCAAGCCACACTGTATATGCAAAGAAGGGGGCATCTAGAGTCTCCTCTCGATCTGCGGGATCATGCCAAGTCCACTCTCCCGGGTTCCACTGCAGCCGCGTGAGAGGTCGGCACTCCCAAATCCATAGCCGCCATAGTCTCTCCCTGGCCATCTTGGCCGATGCTGGCTCTATGTGCCATTCTTGTGCCCGAAAACAAATCACCCTCACCCTCTGCAAGGTGCAGCCTCTGAAATCCTCCAAGGGGTGCTTTGATCTCTCTAGTCTACCATGGGATCAAATAGAAAAAGTGAGCAAACCATAGTCCTCATTTGCTCCACGGACCGCCATGAGGATATCATGTCTGGTAAACACGGAGAATACGCCTAGCCACACCGAGGAGGTCGGGTCTGGAATAGGAGTCAGTCACTCCCGAGGAATAGTGGAGTCAATGTCGATGCTGAGCTTGTCTCTACCCCGGATCTCTGTCAGGTCTCTCTCCTACTCCTGAGGTAACAGCCTGTGTGCAATCCAATCTCTGAGACACCTGGTTGGTCCCATGCTCAAGGTGCCTAGGATATATGCGGTCGGGCCCCTAGCATGTGGCCACTGGGTAAATGGATCAGGGGGTTCCAGATCAAAGGCTGTCAAGTTGTTCCTCTAAGGCAACTGGAACAATCTGTCTAAGGGCTGGCATGAGATGATCCCAAGCACGAAGTAGACTGGATGCGAATCTGTCCTCCAAGGTTAGGCTAAAACCACGGGCTCGCATCTTTGTGAAGATCCATCTAGTACTCTACGGCCATGGGCTCCCAAGGCTCGGAGTGCAGGCTAAAATCTGGGTCAAGAGGAAATCCTTCCAAGGCTAAACACCGGGTAGGAGTCCTCTGACAATCAACTTGCCCAATAGGGCACGACTTTGTATAGCAGGATCGATGAGGTTAAGCCCCCCTCTGCTACGTGGCTGAATGATCACTCTCCATGCCACCTTGGCCTTGGCTGGCCTCCCATCACTTCCGGCCCACAAGAAGTTCCAGATCAAACGCTGTACCTATCCAATACATGCCCGAGAAAAGACCCAGCATGAAGTGATGTACCACATGGTGGCAAGTAGTACCTCGTTCGCCACCACCACTCTGCCTACTAAGGATAGCCTCACCAAGCTCCAGTATAAAAGCTTCTTCCAAATACTTAGAAGAAGCGAAGCGAGCTGTTGCTCGAGAGAGATATCAATGCCAACCTGGCAACCAAGAAAGTGGACTGGAGTGCCCCTCGGGATCCATTGGAGAGCCTCAACTGGTCGCCAAGTCGAGGCGGGTGCTAACCCTAACCAAAAACCACACAACTTGTGCCAATTGATCTGCGCTCCTAATGCAGGGGCAGAAAATCTCGTTCGTCTCTGTGAATATCTCGAGATTCCCAACATCTCCTGCAAGGGAGGCTCTTGTGTCGTCTCCAAGCTCTTAGTCCAGCAGCTCCTCCTGCGTGCAGAGGGGAAGGCGCAATCCCTGAAGTCCGATCTCCTGGGTAGAGAGAAAACTACTCATGGCCTTGGCGACAAATAGGAAGAGGTACGGTGCCAAAGGACAGCCCTGTCGAACCGAGCGGGAAAGGGGGAATCTGTCGCCTTGGGCTCCTTGAATGAGAACCTGGCTGTGTGATGCTGAATAAAGTCACCATAAATCCACTCCATGGGAAATCCCATCCGGCTCATTGTGCCCTCTAGAAAGCTCCAATCCACCCAGCCATAAGCTTTCTAAAAGTCTAGGAGTAGCACAATGAGGTCCTGCTGCTGCGTCCTGGTCGAAGCTATCGTCTCCCAAAAGGTAAAGATGTTGCCCAAAATGCTCCGATCCTGAAAAAAACCAGTTTGAGTGTCATGGATCAAGTCTCGGAGAGAAGGCTGACGTTGCATGCTGATGGCCTTGGCCAAAATCTTATAGGCTGCCCGTAGAAGGGTGATGGGTCTCCATAGCCGGATCTCCAATCTATCACCACCCTCCTTGGGAATCAAATGTATTAGGCCCTTTGTGCATAATCTCATTGAAGGTAACGCGAAGGCCACCTTCCATGAGGTCCCAATGGCGAAGAAAGAAAGAGACAGGAAGCCCATCCGTCCCCAGGCATTTGCCCCTACGTAATGCTGTCACTACCTCCGCTAGCTCCTCTGAAGTGAAATGGGTCAATAAGAAAGACTGAAGGGAGGGGGGAACCACCTCTCCCGTGTGCCTCCAGACTCTCTCGCGCGCGTCCATCACCTAGGGGGATAAAGGGGCAGCAGTGAGAAGAGATCGGAAGAAATCCATGGCAATGGCTCTCACATGTGGGGGATCAGAAACAATAGCTCCATCCTGGCCCACACAGCCTGCGGATATCGTCTCTCCTCTAGTGGGGGCCAGCTATCTCAAAGAAATCTCCAGTAACTCTATCACTGGCCTGAGTCCAGAATGAAGCCCTGGCATGGTATCTGTACTCCACCCTCCTCTCCTCTATGGACCGGATCTCTATCAGCTTGGGACAGGGCCTGTCAGACAGTGCTCCAAAAGATAGCTCTACCTACAACAGCATTCGGGACAAAAATGTTGAGGAAGCCAACGCTATCCTCACCAATCAGAATGGTAACCCACTTAGCACGTCCTGGAACTATGACTCCTGATCCTGTCATAGACGGCAGAAGTTGCTCACTGACAGAGAGACACTCCTTTCTGCGTCCTTGAAGGGCCGAAGGATGGAGACCAAAAATTACGACTCCTGCCTGGTAAAATCTTCCCGTAGCGGCGGGTGCACTCCTCAGTAAGGTGATGCTCTTGGAGAAAAAGAATGTCGATAAGTCCTTGTAACCGTTCCCTACTACTACAGGAGGCCTACAAATCGGAAGACAAAATACACATTTTTAGATCACTTAACTAATACCAACAATCGACATTATTAACAACATTAAAACTGTAAATGACCAATAACACTTGACACCAACACTAGGGCCGGCCCCCCCCAATACAGTTGTATTTCTTGGAGTATTTATATATACAGGTGTCACGGGCCAATAGGCCAGATTTCTCCTCACATGGAGTGAATATAACTCAAACAATTGGGTACTTGTCGATGAAGTCTAGATAGTTGAAGAAGTCCCCAAGTCACAGGTACACTCCCACCTTCACTGGGTCCACCTTCACTGGGCACACTTGCCTTTCATTGGTCTTCCGGGACCGTGCACCAACAGGCACTCCCGTACTAGCACAGGCAAAGGGATACACCGTGGAGGGAACACTGCTTGGTTCTCCCAGATAAGCTTTGCTCCCGGACTCCCTAGTGTTTCTAACCTTCACTAGCTCTTAGAATTCTGAGGGCGCGGTTAGCACTACCGCTCAGAGAAAAACAAACCAAACTAGGAAAGTTTCCCGAGTATGGTTAGCATAAACATGCTTTGTTCGTGCTCTACACAAAACTTAAACAAATCTTTGAACTTAATTTAGAAAATTTTAGTTTTACACAAATAAAAAATATAAGGCACCTGGGATAGCTTGTAGCAGGAGTCAATGGAGATGCATCCCTTTTACCATGCAGTCAGGTCCACCTAGTACAACCATGGGTGCAGCAGGTACAATATGAGCAGCAGTAGGTACAAGTTTGGTACAGCAAGTACAAGTCGTGGTACAACAAGTACAGGCTTGGTACAACAGGTATAGGACAGGCTGGTACAGTAAGTATAGCCAGGTACAGTCTGGTATAGTAGGTACATCCCCAAGAAGATAATGCTTCCATATTTGTAAGGCATGAATTACAGCCAAGAGCTCTTTTTCATAAATGTCCATATGGATCCCGGCATCATGCAATCGACGGCTTTCATAAGTAACTGCATGACTCTCTTGATTTAGGACAGCCCCTATATAATTCCCACATGCATCACATTCCACTGTCAATGGCTTTTGCAAGTACAGGTCCAATCAATACGGGCCCACAAATGATAGCATTTTTGAGTTGCAAGAAGGCATCTTGCTCATGCGAAGTCCATTTGAAGGTGGCTTTCTTCTTTGTAAGATCATGCAATGGCGAGGCAATGTTGGCAAAACGCCCGATGAATCACCTATAGTATGAACATAACCCCAAAAAACTACGCACTTGATGTACCTTTTGCAACTTTGGCCAATTTCGAATGGTTTCAAATTTAGCAGGATCCATTCTTACACCCTCTTTGGATATGATGTGGCCCAAATAGCGTATCTCTGAGAGGAAGAATTCCCTTTTCTTAGCACTTATGAAGAGTTTATGCTTTCGCAACTCTTCAAACACTGTAGCCAAATGAGTCTTATGCTCCTCCTCATTCTTGGAGAAAACCAAGATGTCATCAAAGAATACACCTGTGAACTTATGATGGGGTCGAAATATCCTGTCCATCATGCGGTTGAATGTTGCCGGGGCATTGGTAAGGCCAAAAGGCATTACCAAGAATTCATACAATCCAAAAGCCGTCCTAAATGCAGTCTTATGGACATCCTGGGGTACCACACGAATCTGGTGGTAACCACTCTTCAAATCTATACGGCTAAAACAAGCCGAACCATCAAGCTTATCCAAGATGTCATCTATGCGTGGGATTGAAAACCTGTTCTTGATGGTGAGCTTGTTTAGAGCTCGATAATCTACACACATGCGGAAAGATCCATCCTTCTTTTGCACAAGAAGTACGGGAGAACAATAGGGCGAGCAGCTTGGCTGAACCAAACCCTTTTCTAAGAGCTCATTAACCTGCTTCATAATCTCCTCTTGTTGTGCAGCACTCACACGATATTCGGGTTTGTTAGGTGGGGTATGCAAGTCCAATCTGCCAATCCTCTCTTAGCATAGAAACACACAGCTTTGTGTCCCCAGAACACCACACTGTTATCTCCTCTAATCTGCTAAGTCAGTACATCCATGAGGCCTTGAATATGCATCTCACTGAACCATGCACATAGCCACAAACTCAGCCATGAAAACAGTCCACAAAACTCTTCCAAAACAGCCCACAATCTTGTCCTCTTGTCTGGTTTCCACCCTCTGAACTGCCAAACCCTTCCTCTCACAAAGGACTAGAGAGAACCAATCTAGAGCAGTCTTGAGCCAGTGAAAAGAGAGACTTGCAGTCCCACTTGCTCACAAAGAGAGAGAGAAACTTACAGTTGAAAAACCCCGTACTATCTTGTCCTCTCTTGTCTTGCAGCTGGGAGAGAGAGAGAACCAGTGAGAGAACCTGTAGGCGCCTGTATGCTCTGCAGCCAGCAGCCAACCAGTCTTCCAGGAGCTAAAGAGGGAGAGACACAGAGAGAGCAATAGGACTGTGTCTCTGCCCTGTAGTGCCACACAGCAGCCTCTGTTCTCTGCAGCACATCCCGACAGTACCTCTGTACTCTGCAGCACAGCCCGACAGTACCTCCTTCCAAGAAGTGGTTCGTGACCAACAGCGTGGAGCTCCTCCTGACTGTTTTCCATGCCTCCAGTCAGCGTTGCCTGCCTACAGTCTCTCCAAAAGCAAGCATAAGAGAGGCGCAGCCCTGCCTGTATCCGTTTTTTTTCAGAAATTTCTCTTCAAACCTGCACTGCCCGCCAGCCTCACTTTTCCCAAAAAGCAAGTCATAGAAAGAGAGAGGGAGGAGTGTACTCCAAAAGTAGAGTAGCCCCACCCCCCCCCCCCCCATAATTATCCTAGGGGCAACTTAAAGTTATTAAAACTTTCCTAGGGGCCACCCAAGGTTATAAAACCTTATGTGCTTTAATTCCTTGGTCCCCCTTCACACTTGGGGTTGTCCACACATGGGTTAATAAACCTTAGCCCCAAGTATGAATCTTTAAAATATTTATCTTGCTCACCGACCACCATGCCCACACTTATGCTGCACCCATTTCACAGGGTCATGACATACCCCCCTCTTGAAAAATGGCAAGCGTCCTCGATTGCAATCTGGTGATACAACAAGACATCCAAAGCGGAACCACACCGATAACAAAGACTTCCCAATACAGTAAGATATCAGCCATGTGATCCAACTAATAGTGAAATGTACAATATGGCAAGATCAACGTCCCAATCTCTCTAAGCCATGCATATGTAACAACATTCATTGCAAACCAATGGTGCAGTAATAGTCCAAGTTGTATACCACTGTGAACCATACACAACCACAACATCCAATGTGACTAGTACACATATATCATAGAAGTCCGATAAGCAGATGTACTATCAGCTCTCAGTATCTTCGGGTGAGACAAAAGCTGCACCAAGCGACCTCTAGATGTCATCTGAGCCTATCTGTATCAAGGAAGCGGAGGTGCTACCCCCCTCTTGAGCATCACGCAATGCTCCAGACCCATGCTCTGCTAAACCTGAATGAGCCGTAGCAAGAGTCGGCTCCAACTCAAAGGCATTGAGATAAAGCTGCAATACCCGAGATGAATCTGCTAAGTCACCCTCCTCCTTCCACTTCGCATCCATCGGTGAATAGTTCTTGAACTTTTTTTTTTTTTTTTGGAAAAACGATCCTTCTATTAGTTAATGAGAAAACGCCATAAGGCTACAAAGCTCACCTCACAAGGAGGGATAATAAAGACAGTGAACACCGGAGCTCCACCCCCGTGGCTGGCCGCTCTCTGGGGGGGGGGGGGCTACCTAGTAGTACATGCGGGAGGTGAGAAGAGCAAACTGGAGGCCTGTAGTGCCAAGTGACATCCTCGCCCCTCGCGATGAGGAAAGGGCCAGGCTGCCAAGTGCGGAGGAACGCCTTGCGGCGACCTCTCATGCGATTCGAGTCGCCCTGAAGTTTCCCCCAGTGTCCTCAAGGTGTGAATGATGTCCACCCAGAGGGCCTGTATGACCTCCGCTGGTGGAGTCGCCTGGCGGTCTATGGCCTCCCTGCATCGGGCTCTCCATATGTGCCAAGCCGTCATGCTGTTGATCATCTCCCATCTGTGCCCGTCCCCCTCCTGGGAGACTGCCGAAGAGAAGTCAGGCGTCGGAACCACCGCCATCGCCCTGTCAGAGACCTGGATGGTCACACTGCCAGGGACGTCCTCGTATCCAAGGGCCGGGCCGCTGTCCGTGGCCCATGCCACCGCACCCCACGTCACCATCATCTCACCTGGCGAGCCTGCAAAAATCATCCTGAGAGCGCGCTGCCAGACCTGCTGTGCCTGTGGGCAATCCCATAAGCAGTGCCGCTGCGACTCCTGTGCATGGCCGCACCGAGGGCAAGACGCTGGGTGTCTGCCAAAAGCTAGCCAAGCCCCCACCGCCAGTCCTCTATGCGCTGTAAGCCAGAGAAAAAGCGTCACCTTCCGGGGCCGGAAGCTGGCCCAAAGGCGCTGCCAGAAGTCCCTAAGGAAGGCAGGGGAGAGCCCCTGTCGCCGCCAATGCTCGGCCGCCGCCGAGGTGCCCGCTATCCTGTGCCTCTGGATCCGCCGCCCCAGCCTTGCTGTGTACTGAAAAAAGGGGGTGCCTGGGCTGGTAGGGGCCGAGTAGGGATCTCGCCAAAGCCACTCGCCTGGATCCCACTGAAGGCGAATAAGAGGCCTGCTGTCCCAAGCCCATAATCTCCAAGAATAGTCCTCCCCTATCGAGGCCGGTGAGGGGTCTACATGCCACTGTCTGATGAAAGCCGACCACCCGCACCCTCTGAAAGATACAACCCTGGAACTCATCCAAATCTAGTCGGGTCCTCTGAAGCTGGCCTCCCTCTCCCACCTCGAAGGTGAGTGGGGCGACTCTCTCTGCTGAGCCGCAGACCGCTAGAAGGATCTCATGCCGAGTAAAGACGCCCATCCACTGTGGAGGTGGAGGGTCCTGTATTGGAGTCCGCCACTCCCGGGGGATGGCCGCCTCAATGTCCTGCCTCATCTACTCTCTGCCCCTCATCCCGCTGAGTCTCCTCTCCTGAACCTCTAGAGGCAGCTGCTGAAAACATATCCAGTCGTCTAGGGACTGGGCTGGGCCGGAGCTCAACGGGCCCCACGACACGTGAGATCGCGATCCAACCATATGACCACTGGGAAGTCGGATCAAGGGGTTCCAGATCAATGGCTGCCTCAGGCGCTCCTCATCGGTGCCCGGGGGAGTCTGGAAGAGTGACGGCCTCAGATGCTCCCAGGCCCTCAGAAGGCTAGCTGCAAAACGCTCCTCGAAGCCAAGGCCCACTCCTCTGGATCGCTGCTCTGTAAAGATCCACCTGATGCTGGGGGTCCAGGGGCCGCTAAGAGAAGGAGTGCGGCTGAGAATCCTGGAAACAAGAAACTCCTTCCACGGCTCAGCGCCTGGTAGGAGGCCACGAACCACCAACTTGCCAAGCAAAGCTCGGCTCTGACAAATAGGATCAACTATGCCCAGGCCGCCTCTCTCCCTCGGCTGAGTGATCACAGCCCATGCCACCTTGGCCCTAGCGGGCCGCCCGTCGCCACCGGACCAGAGAAAGTTCCTAATGAGCCTCTGCACCTGGCCAATGCACGCCCGAGAGAAGGCCCAGCAAGAAGTGATGTACCACATGGTAGCAAGCAGAACCTGGTTGGCCACAACCACTCGGCCAGCCAGAGATAAACGAGCGGTACTCCAATACAGAAGCTTCTTCCGAATGCTCAGAAGAAGGGGGGCTATCTGCTGCTCCGGAGATATGTCAATGCCCACATAGCATCCCAAATAGCGCACTGTAGTGCCGGGGGGCAGCCACTGAAACCCATCAACTGGCCTCCAAGTCGGGGAGGGCACAGAACTGACCCACAACCCACACGACTTGTGCCAGTTGATCAAAGCGCCCGAAGCTCTGCAAAACCTGTCCATGGCTGAGGCGAAGCGGCGGAGGTTCTCCTCCCCTCCCTGAAGATAGACAGCAGTGTCATCCGCAAACTCCGAGTCTAGGAGCTCCTCCGAGGTGCGGATGGGGAGCTGGAGGCCCCGCAAACCTGTATCCTGTGCCGTCAAGAAAGTGCTCATGGCCTCCGCCACAAAAAGAAAAAGAAAGGGCGCCAAGGGGCACCCCTGCCGCACCGAGCGCGAGAGCTGGAACCTCTCTCCGCGCACGCCCTGTATCAGCACCTGGCTATGAGCCGATGTGTAGAGTGCAGAGACCCCACGGATCCACTGGGGGGGGAAGCCCATCCTCTCCATAGTGCCTTCCAAGAAGGCCCAGTCCACCCGATCATATGCCTTCTCGAAGTCGAGAAGGAGCACTGCCAGATCCTCCTGCCGAAATCTAGCCAAAGCCGTAGCCTCCCAGAAAGAGAAGATGTTATCCAGGATGCTCCTATCCTGGATGAAGCCTGTCTGCGTGGAGTGGATGATGTCCGGAAGGTGAGGCTGGAGCCGCCTGCTGATCGCCTTAGCTAGGACCTTGTAGGCCGTGCCTAGCAAGGTGATCGGTCTCCACTGTCTAATCTCCAGTCTGTCTCCTCCCTCTTTGGGGATCAAGTGAATCAACCCCTCTGCCATGCTGTCCGGCATTCTCCCGACTCCATGATCTCCTGGAATGCCAATCTGAAACCCCTATGCAAGAGACCCCAGTATCTCTGGAAGAAAGCCACTGAGAGACCGTCCTCTCCTGGGCATTTGCCCCGAGGAAGTGCCTGAAGAGCCGCCTCCAGTTCCGTATCCGAGAAGGGGGAGAGAAGGGAGTGCTGCAAATGGGCCGGCACAACCGGTCTCGTGAAGCTCCAGACTGCCTCCCGAGCCTCTCTCACCCTGTCATCTGCTGGCTCAGCAGAGAGCAGATCCCTGTAAAAATCTGTGGCGATCGCCCGAACCCTGGGGGGATCCACCACTACCTGGCCATCAGCTTGCCGAAGACGCCTGAGACCCTCTCGTCTGAAGCGAGGCCCTGTCGCCTCAAAGAAATCTCGAGTCACTCTGTCTCCAGCCTGTGTCCAAAAAGAAGCCCGAGCATGGAATCGGAACTCCACCCTCCTCTCCTCGATGGATCTGATCTCTGTGCAAGCTGACTCCATCTGCTCTGAAATCCAAGGGCTCGTAGGATCCCTCTCCTGAAGTCTCTGAAGGGAAGCTAGACTCCTCCGCAGGCTCCTCTCCTGCTCTCTGAAAGCCTCCAGACGGTCCAGGGCAGCCTGTCTGAGCATTCTACTGATCTCCTGCAAACCCCTGTCAAGATCGCTGGCTGCCGATCCTCTCCTGAACTGAAGCTCCTGCCAGACCTGCTCAACTCTGGTCGCAATCTCGGGCTCCTCTATGAGACAATCTGGAATCTGGACGCTCTGGCCTCGCTCTATCTCGTAGGGTCCTCGATCTGGAGAAGCACTGGAAATTGGTCACTCATGTGATACTATGGACTTGTGCCTCTGTGTACATGCCCGGAAATGCCTGGTGGAGCCTGGTGGATTGGTGTTCCATTAGGTCTAGTACTTCGTATACTTACCTGGAGCACGTCTATTTTGGTATAGTCTCATGAACGGAGATTGTCCATACCAATGCTGCATTGCATAGCATCTTTATGTGCTTACTTGCAATCGAAATTGCATGTTGTTTTCATGCTTGCTTGACCAATGTGTAGTTCCGGGTAAGGGGACACCCGCCCGCGAACCGTGCATGTGAAATTGTTCGTTGACATGGTTATGTGGCATGTGACAGGTGGTAAGTATTGGTTATAAACCTAACCTTGGGAGTTAGCACTAATTTATAAGTGAGTGTGTACACACTTCATTAAGTTTTGAGCGACCAAAACTCACTTATAAATTATGACCAGCCCGGTGTTCACACACTGATGTTCCGAGGTGGACATAACCCAATGTCCACCGCCCAGACCTTATCCCTTTTGTACAAAGGGAGTAACCAACCATGTGTCCACTCTAGCTTGCTCCACAAAGCACTTGCCTGCCACCTACACTAGACAACTCACCACCTCACTACTCCTCTCTCTAGAGATTGGCGCCTCCTTCATGAGGGTTGTTGGGCTGCATTTTCTGCACTTTCTCCTTCCCAACTCCATTTCCAAGCTTGCTAAGGTGTTTCTCAAGCTTCCAAGAGTGTTTCTGGATGCTAATCACTCTCCTACACACTCCCAATGACTGAAATTCAGCAAAACAGCTCTCTTTATTGCTGTAATTTTTGGTCTTTTTGCTGAAAACCCTAATTTCAGCCCTCCTTTCTCAAGTTGAACCATAGGGGAAGCTTTCCCAAGGTTACCTTCATCCTCTTGAAGACTTTTGTCGCGAAGAAATGCGACAAATCGAAGATCTCATCACTCCAAGGACTTCCATCGCGAAGACTTCCACTGTCATCGACTCTACTTGCAATTGGTAAGCTTTTATACTTAAATATGGAAAGTAGTAGGAGGGAGGAACCAGATTACAAGATCACATACCCCGTGTAGTGTTCTCTTGTCCTACGTGCTCTCTTGCAGATTGTTGCTACCATGTGTTGGTGGAACAATAGAGAGCAGATGGTAGGGAACATGGGCACTTGAGAGGGCAATGTGGATTGCAAGTCGACATCGACAACCACTTGTTTGCAATGTTGTATTCATATGCATTGGTATGGAAATCTGGTTAGAAATGCCCATGACACTATGTACTTGATTCTCCCAAGATCAATATACTTTATTTGAGGGAGGGGTCGGCCGTTCCGGCTCATTGTGTGTCTCTTGTCAATTCAGTAAATCACTTCTTGTATTTGAGCAAATGTCCATCAAATCTTAAGTGTATTTAAGTGTATTGATTAGCATTGTGTTCAACCAAGTTACAATAACCTAAGCAGAACCATATATGAGAAAAGCAACACAGGGATGAGAATAAATAACTGTAACCACCTCCTCATTATTATCCACTCGAAAGACCAGAGGGACAGGTCTACTTTACCACTTCGAAAAATGATTCATACTTAAAGATTATGCCACCAAACACAAGGAAAAGGCCTTACCTAGAAACCTTGCAAAGACTTCTTTCTTGTAACAAAAATCGAATCTTTTTGGTGTCAAATGTCGAGACGCCACCGGAACAATGAACTGATATGCAATCACCTTCATTGAGCTTCTCCTAGATTTAACCCTGCCATTTTCACTCTTCAAAACAAATCTCCTCCTGAGCACATGTGTCCAAAACATCAGTGCCCCTTAATGCATCCCCGAGCTCTTATGTTTGAATGAAGCACTGCATATTAGCAAATCCATAGGCTGCTGATAATTCTTCATGGAGCCGTATCAGCTGATGTTTGCAATATCAAGTCCAATAGTGGCACATGCCCATCCTCTTTAAGATAATCTGTTAGCTTCTTCAACTTTGCACAGACCTCATCAATTTCAGGGTGTTTTCTTTCTCCTACTATGAAATCATGGACTTGATTGTCTAACTCAATGTGAGCCTTCCCAGGCAACTTCCAAGCAAATGCACATTTTCTGAGCTCCTGTATATTCTGGGCAGAGTTCGACCTTTCAGCATCCACATGCATGCTTGACATGTGCATATACCCAGTTGCATGTCCGCAGTCCATACCAACAAGAGAATCAAAGCAGTGATTTCCTAAAGCAAGATCACCATAGGTTTTACAGTTACTCAGCAGAGATTTCCAGCCCGTGGCATTTGATGTCAATGGCATGATGTGAAGCAGGTCTTCAGCTTCATTCAGGCATCCTAAACGGCTGAGAAGATCCACCATGCAGTTGTAATGCGCCGGTCTTGGATGGATGCCATGCTCTTCTATCATCATTTTGAAATGATGGCAACCCTTGTCCACCAGACCCAAATGACCACATGCAGCTAGAAGAGAGAGAAATGTAAGGTCGTCCGGCTTCACACCTTCTTGTTGCATGGCCTCAAGAGATTGCAGGGCTAAACTATACTTATTATGCAAGGCGTATGCCGCAATCATTGAGTTCCATGACACCACGTTTCGGATTGGCAACCTTGCAAACACAGTCTGGGCAACTTTGAGGTTTCCACACTTGGCATACAAGGCAATGAGGGTATTGCCTATAGGAATGTCCCACTCAAACTCTGTGCCAATAACCTGGGCATGAATGAGCTTTCCTGAATTAAGGGCTGCAATGCCAGAACACGCTTTCAGAATGCTTCTGAATGTAGCAACATCGGGTTCAAAACCCTCCACCTGCATCTGTTGGAAAAGCCGAATTGCCCCTTTCTCCAGTCCATGTTGTGCATGCCCTGCTATGATAGCATTCCATGTAACAGTAATCGGTTCGATGCCCTCCTGCTGCATTTGACAAAACAATTTAAGGGCCTCCTGACTATGCCCATGCTGGGCGTATGCAGCAATCATTGTGCTCCATGTCACAATACCCTTATCAGGCAATCTCTCAAACACCTTGCGTGCCCTTTGCAGGCACCCACATTTACTATACATGTCAACAAGGGCATTGCCAACACTGTTATCCGACTCAAAACCGTGTCCAATAATACAGGTATGTATCTTCTGTCCTTGCTCCAAGGATGCTACAATTGAACATGCTTTCAAAGTACTCAAAAAAGTGATGGTATTTGGCGTTAACCCTCCCTGTTGCATCTGCTGGAAACACTCAAGAGCCTCTTGGCCTTGCCCATGTTGGACATATCCAGCAAAAATTGAGTTCCACGTTACAATGTTGGGTTCCACCCCCTCACTTTGCATTTGCTGAGAAAGTCGGAACGCCTCTTCCACATGGCCTTCCTGTATATATCCTGAAATGAGCGTATTCCAAGTCACAGCATTGGGCTCAACACCCTTCAATTTCATTAGCTGAAAAATCTGGACAGCCTCATGGGTACACCCATGCTGGGCATATCCTGCCACCATTGCGTTCCAAATCACAATGTTTCGTGTTGGCCAACTCTCAAAAATTGCCAGTGCCTCTTCAAGACTCCCACATTTGGCATACATGTCAACAAGGGAGCTTCCCAAGTATAAATCAGAAACCAAATCATGTTCACACACCTGGGCATGAACCAGCATGCCTTGTTTGAGGGCTCCTGCATTCGCACATGCCCTAATGACTGCAACAAAAACATGACCATTTGGTTCAACCTCTGACTGGCACATTTCATGGTACAAATCAATGGCATGCTCAGGCTGTCCGAGATTTGTGTTGGCAGAGATCACAGCATTCCATGTGAAGACGCTTCGTTTAGATATTTTCCTAAAAACTTCTACAGCCTCTACCAAGCTCCCACACATGGCAAACATACGGATAAGATGGCTCCCCAAGAAAGAGTTTGACTCAAATCTCGCTCTCTTGATCAGGCGATGCAGTCTTCTGCCTCCTCCCAGATCTTTTTTGTGGATACACACATGTAGAAGACGATAGAGGATGTCAACTGTGATAGGGGTTCCCTGCTGCACTATAAGGTCCATAGCTTGGAGGGCAGCATCAAGCTTCCCTTCTTCACATCGCCTGCTTACTATCTCAAAAGACTCTGTGTGGATGGCCATCTCTGCCATACATGAATCTTTACGAATCATGTCTTGAATCAGTATTTGACATAGGATGGCATCACAGCATGGAATGAAAATACCGCATGAATGAGTTGTGTCTCATGACCTGAAATGGCATTACCATGTACCTAAGTAGCTTATTCATGGCATGGACTGGAATGAGCACATAACTCATACCATGGCATGGAATGACAACACCGCATGAATGATTGGTTAACCATGGCATGAAATGGGATAACCATGCATCTAACTGTCTTATTCATGGCGTGGAGGGCATGAGCACATACCTCATTGGCTTAACCATGGCATGGAATGCAATATCATGAATGACTTGTTAGCCATGAACAGAACAGCATTACTATGCACTTGATTGGCTTATTTCTGGCATGGAATGGCAGCACCACATGAATGATTGGGTAGCTATGACATGAAATGGCAACACCATGTAGCTTATTGGCCTATGCATGGCATGGAATAGCCGTACCACATGAATGATTGGCTAGTTATGACATGAAATGGCATTACCAGGCTGAACGAGTTCATCATTGAAACGATTATCAAATGAGCCACCTCTTTCTAATTTTAATTTTGAAATGAATACCCTTAAGGCTACCGTTGACCAATCACACCACTATATGGCCCAGGGTCTTTAAGACCTTTGTCAAATAGTGTGACATGTAGAGGTCTTTGACCGTCGTAAACACAACCTTAGTCTAACTAAAGTGCACTTAATGATGTTTAAGAGACAAACAGATATGTGTCAATGCAATGTAGCTATATTAGATGAATGAAAGATGTTACAATGATGATCCAAATGGATCTGTAATGCTGAATATGCTGCCTATATGCTGTAAATGCGGGCTGAACTGCTGTCCACTCTTTCCCTTGTCTCCTGGAAGGAAACGCTGAAGGGAGGCTTAGGGAACAGATGCTGTATGCTGAAGGGATGATGAAACGCAGACCTGATGGTTGAATCTGGACTGTATGCTGCTGCGTTTTGCTGAAGATGAAGGCTGATGCTGATGCGTTACTGGTTATGCTGCTGATGATGATGCGTTAACTACAACTACTGCTGATGATGATGCTGTGCTGAAACGCAGGATGATCCAGAGGAGGCTGCGTTTGCTGATTATGGTGCTGAGGCTGATATGCTGAAACGCTGACCTGTTGGGCTGAACTGGCTGCGTTTTACTGATGATGATGGCTGATGCTGATGCGTTAACTGATGATGGCTGAACTGATGATCCCCCTCCTCCCTGAATGGATGAGGCGCCTGGATATATATATGGGTGAGAGGCTGCTGGTCGGCCAGATGGGCTGCAGTCGGCCAGTACATGTCTCCATAAATTACCAATATAACCAGTCGGCTGCCTCATAAATGCCTAAAAATGCCTGTAAAATGCTGATTAAATGCCTGATAATATCTATGTTACTAATGATGCCATATGATGATGCCATGTCACTGTACACCTGACTGGTGTGCACGTGACAAATAGGATCAATGGCTGTGAAATCACGCGTGACCCACCACCGTTTTTGGTGCGTTGGATAGAAAAGTAAACTAGGGGAAAAAAGTAAACTAGGGACGACGACTAGTTGCTGCCATTTTTGCCGTGTTGGATCGAAAAAAAGGGATGACGGGATGACGGTCAGCCACAATAATTTTCCACTGTGTCGAGTAAACTAGGGCCTTGTGTGTGCAAGTAAACTAGGGGACGAGGGTAAACTAGGGAGAGGGTAAACCCACAAAGTAAACTAAGAAAGAGAGGATAAACTACGAAAAACTAGGGGCTTGGGCTTTATCCTAGGATGTGTTAGAATAAAAAAAGACGATTGACAACGTGGTGGTAATAGTGTACTGGCTAGAGCTTAGCTCTTTAAAGTAGAGGTCTCGGGCTCGATTCTAAGCTCCGCCTACCAAAAGTAAACCTTTTGGTTTTTGAGACATGGAATCGAGAAATTTTTTTGGGCTTACCTTCGAGGTAAACTACGGGAAAAAAAAAAGTAAACTAGGTAATAAAAGTAAACTGAGGAGTATTGGAAGCTCATTGCTCATTAGAAGTTCATTGTTCATTAGTATTGGAAGCTCATGTTCACTCTTCTTTTGAACTTTCATAATGCCAAGCTCAAGTGAATCATCTAATAGAAACTACATTAAAAAGATTCATGCTGTGTGCATAGCATGAGCTCTTGCTCCCCACCTTTGCTCTCCCCCCCCCCCGGCTCGCTTTTCCTCCCCCCATAGCCTCTCCTCCTTTTTCCCTCGTCCCTACCATCGTTCTCAAGCAGTCTTTCTCAGAGTTCTTGGGGGTTTTTTTCTCTGGGCAAGTCTCAGCTTTTTTCTGGTCTTTACCCTCATCAGGAAGACTCCATGGCAGCTGCTCCATCATCCCCGACCGAGGCTGTCGTTACTTGCTTATCCTTTTCGGAAACGGATCTTCAGCTTCTCACTATGACTGTTGCATCATTAGAGGGCTCCAGTCTAGTATGCAAGATTATCGGTAGCCACCCAGCGTCCAGACAACTCAGAGATCTTTTGCAGGAAACTACAAAGATCACAGACATTTATCCTCTGGGGCGTGGCTACTATCAGGTCGAGTTCAACTCGCCAGTGGCATCAGATCGAGTCATGCAGCTGAGCCCAATTGCATTGCGTACGGCACATGCCTTCTTTGCATGATGGAAGCACGGCTTCGACCCCGCGTCCGACCCACTGGCTGGCATGTCGGGCTTCCTAGTGACAATCTGCTTCCCAAGCCTTAGGAACATAGTCACCAAAAACGAGAAACGGGAATGGAAACGGGAAAACGAGTTTTTAGGGGTGGAAACGGCCGTTTCCTGTGACACTATGACTTGGGAAACGAGAAACGGCCATGGAAACGGTTGGGGTCTTGAAACGGAGAAACATGTTTCTAGGGACTGAAACGGCCGTTTCCTGTGACTATGCTTAGGAAGGAATACCTTCCTCTTCTCCCGATCATTGGTGAAGCCATCGGGAGAGTGATGGAATCCCCCTCCCCCACTACAACCTCGTCTCTTGCACGGGCGGCCGGGATTCCATCCCTTCGCATTTGTATTGCCTCGCCGGAGAGAGTGTCTCATGTCATATCTATACCATGCCTCCGGGGCAACCCCATCATCCTGAGAGTGGAGTACTCAGGCCTCCCAAGCCAATGTTTCATTTGCTGACAGATGGGCCACCTTGCCAGAGCTTGCCCTTGACCCCACGCCAAGAGACAACCTCCAGTGCCCCCCCCCACCCCCACCCCCCCGCGGGCCCCGTGTAAATCCTCTAAAAGGGGTAGAGAGAGAGGTAGGCTCTCAGGCAGCGGAGCACCACGATCCAATCGTGGACAATCTTGCTGCTAGAGAGTGGCGGACGGTTGGCCCGCGCCTAGGCCGTTAGTTGACTACTAGAGCTGAGCGTCGCCACCGTGCACGCCAGGCTGGTAGAGTAGAGGAGGATTCGGTTTTGTCAGAGAACCGTTATGAGCATTTATCTCAACACCCACTCGTCGGCAATGGGCCCCCTCCAGTCCACTGAGAGGGTCCCCCCCCCCCCGGTTTGGCGGCCGCTTCCCCGTCGAGATTCCTCCTCCAGTTCTCACATTCCAGTGACCCCACAAATTTTCGAGCGAGGCTCTCTTAGCAGCCTCCCTCTTCGACGGATCTCCCCCAGCCACTCCCTTCTCCTTCCTCTCCACCTCCCTCCACCTCCCCACCCCCCTCTACCTCCCCCACCCTCGCCTTCATCTTTTCCTGCAATGGTCCCCTCTTCCTCTGAGCCAGCAACCCCCCCCCCTCCGCCTGTCCATAGCACTCCCGTCGCCCTCCAGTGGCGCCCGACCCGGAGCAGAGGCAGCTCGCGAGTTCCATTTGCCGCTTGATCCATAGATTCTTGGAGCCGCTAGAGATGACCATCCCCGCTTCCCGGTGAGGACTCTCCTGCCAGAGTCCCTAGGTGGGCCCCCTAGGATCACAAAAAGGACTAGTATGACTCATTCACCACAATTATAACACTGAGTCATCCATGCTTTCTCATAGAGCCATATAATTTGGCCAAGTAATGACCAATCATGACCGTCCTATAGTTGCCTGGTACCATGGGGTCCCCACTCTTAAAGAGTGGTACAATGATATGCTCTGTCCAGCTTGTCAGGAAACCCTCACAAATGGCACGATTAAACACATGTACGATGAGCGGAGCCAAAGTGTCTCGTGCATATGAGAAGTGCTCTCCAGCTAGCCCATCATGATCCTGTGCCTTTCCATTCTGTAACCTGTCTATCGCATCTAGCACCATCCGCATAGTAAAAAAGGTGCTGCTAGGCGGTCTAGCTCCCAGTGGAGGGGGGCTGGGGGGCTGTCCTGGTGCATCATATAGCTCTCTAGCATAAGTATGCCGTGCCTCAGGTGCAGTAATCGGAGTACCAGGCTGTCTCTCCTGAAACATCTTCCATGCCCTCTTGTTGTCCTTCTCCAGGAAGAGTTGGTAGATCTCCTCCTCTAGCTTAGCCAGATAGGCTCGTTTCTTCCTCCGCACAAGGCGCCGAAAGATCATCCTGGCCTGTCTGTGTGTGTGAGACCCAATGGCAATCTCACGATGTAGCTGTGCTTGTGTCTCACGACACTCATCATCATACCAACTGTTCTGTGGGGCAGTGCTACGGCCGGGGGTGGGTGGAAGGGATCATAGTGCAGGGAAACGCATATGAGGCGGATGCATGTAGAACACCTGCCAATCCTCTCGTGATCTCGTCCAGAGAGCTATGCGGGTCTAAAGCGAACAAGCCATCAGATACTGCATCCCGATAAACCCCAACTGTCTCACGTGTAAACTGATATCTCGGGTACCTAGGTAGATGAGTGGCTGGCCCATCTCTCGGGGATCTACCTACTAGTGTGAAACTCAGGTATGCATGATCGGCTGCTATGCCAATGGGCCTACTGGAAATCGTGAAACCCCGCACATCAGGTATCAATGAAGGAGATCCCATCAAGTAGTCCACTGTGCTCGCTCCCCCTTCAGAGTTCCAGTGTGTGAGAGCATCTGATCCTTGCCATCTCAATAAGCCATTGTATATGACCAACCCATGTGCACTCCCAAGTGTGAGAAAATGCCTGCCATAATCTGAAATCTCCCCCTCATCCTGTGTTGATCTCTGCAACCTTACATCCTCTGTCGTGATCTCCCGGTACATAGCCTCTTGAGTATCATACAACTCTGTCTGCTCTGTGCCTGTACGTGCATTAAAGTCTCCCAATAGTAATATGTCTCCCATGCTGGCAAACCTCATGATATCATCATATAGTGGTATATAGGGTGACTCTCCTGATGGTGCAAACCTGGAGTGGGCTGGGGGAAAGTAGCATACCGCCACATATAGCTCGCGGAGCCCCTCTCTGCTATTCGGACCCACGTGTACCTCGCATCTGCATCTCTATGTACCACATGTATTTTCACGAAGCTCCTCCCTGTAAAGTATTGCCACTCCTCCAGATCCTCTGGTACCTCCCACTGTGCGTGGCTGAGGGCAGAAAACTTATTCCCATCTATAACCCCGGACGTCAGGAAGCCTCTCGTTTGTGCACTGATGGGTCTCCGTATACATAGCAATATCACTGTGTCTGAAAGTATCCTCAAAGTATCCTGCATCTGTTCTAAGGGCTCCGTTCCAATTCCACACCGTGAATCGCAAGGTCTCATAGGCCGCGCACCGTCAAGCGGGCCTCCTCTCCGTAATGATGACTCAGCCATCTCTGTATACCGCCCATTTCCCCTCTTTCCTTGCCTCAAGCACACGCGGCATGTGTTCCTTCCGGTGTGCTATCTGTGCCGGTGTAAGGTCCTCATCCAAATAAATCTTTTCCCCCTTAAGGGCCATCCTTTTGGAGAGGAAGGCCTTCTTCTTCTCCAAGTCACCAAACCTGATGATCAATATCTTCGCCCTGGTTTCATCTCTGCCTACTCGCCATGCTCCGGTAATGGGTACATCAGTGGCTCCAATTTTTGTTGCAAGAGCTTTTGCATCCTCTTGGGGATTTCCCTTATCTTCCCACCCAACTACACGTACATGTAAGGCACGTGCCCGTCTCTTGGCTTCCTCTTCAAATGTAGCATTCATCACCTCTACTTTATTGACTGGTGTATCCTTCTGTTTTTTTACTACTTCAATCCATGGGTTGACTTCCTCAATTTGTTTCTTTGTGGCAGTGGGGCAATTTCAGCCCATGAATGCATTTCCTTCTCACCTGCAGCCACTTTTGCCTTACATGATTCCAAAGTGTTTTGCATTTCTATGATGTCTTTTTCGCGGTCAGCCAGACATGTCTTCAAAGTGTCTTCGTACGATGCAACTGTTGTGCCAATCTCTCGGAGCATGTCATCCTTCCATTTCTGATTCTCTTTTTTCATTTCCGTGTCATCAAGACTTGGGCTAATTCCATTTCAACCCGTACTTGGGCTTGCATTTCTCCCTTCAATTGGACATATATCTCTTCCTTCAGCGTTTCGTATATCACTTTCCTTTGGGCATGCATATGCTCGGTCCATTCCTTTTCAAGCTCCTGTCGCATGGTGTTCATCTCTGTCCTTATGTGAAGCTGTAGCTCCTCATAAAGGGCCTCATCTCGTCGGGCCATCTTCGTAAACCTTCGTGAGCCAGGGGACATGATTCCTTCCCTCAATCTTCTGCGGTAGGCATTTGGTGCCTTCGTGGGGGTGTGAAAGGTTGTCTCACCATCCTGTTCCCCCTCTAGTGGTTGAGACATGTTTTCCCCTACTAGTTGCTGCCTTGGGGGCTTGAGCAAGGGTGGGTGGGAAAAGGGAGGCAGATGCTGTACCTTCTGCCCGACTGTACCTCCTACACCTTACTGTTTGCACCTGCGCAGCCTGCCAATAGGCCTCCAGCCGTCCCTTCTATGCTTTCTGCACTACTTGCAAACCCAGGCACCTCCAGCAGTCCTATTTGTCTGCAACCGAAACTTGGTAAGCACCTGCGCAGAAGTTGTGTGTCTATGTTGTTGGTGTTTGAGTGAGCGCTATCGCCGCCACTGTGCATCACCGTGTCTGCTGACTGTGCAGCGCCGTGTTTGCTTCTGTGTGCTCACGTCTACAAGAATATCCACCAACCTGGACCGCACATATGGCGAAAAACAGCAGCGAGGCAGAGGGCGAACACCTAGCACTTGTTGCCCATCGTTGAGCGCCGCCCCTTGCTACCACTTGTGCCTGCCCATTGCGCTGCTGTTGGTGTCGCACGTACCCAGCTACGCTACGCCAGCAGCGCGAAGCGCGAGCAAGGCAAGAGAGAGAGAGAGAGAGAGAGAGAGAGAGAGAGAGAGAGAAAATAAAAATGAGAGTGAGAGAGAGAGAGAGAGAGAGAGAGAGAGAGAGAGAGAGAGAGAGAGAGAGAAGCGTATAACTCTGCTATATACACAAGAAAATCTTGGAATACAATGTGTAGAGTGTGGGGGGCAAGGGACCATTTTATATGGCCCCAGGCAACCAATCGGCCAACTGAAAAACAGCCGACAACATCTACAACTGCCCACGACAAGCTCCCTCCAATCGGCCAGCACCAGACACCTGTCGGCCAGCACTAGACAGTCGGCCAGCATACAGGGAAAGTCGGGGGTAGCAGGGCAGTTGTACAGCCCTCCACACCAAGGAAAAAAATAGGGAAAAATATGGAGAGTGGAGAAAAATGAGAAAACACCTAAATCGGGCAGGCACACCCACAACAGAGGCCCTGGTGTAAATATACAAACAGGAGATGACTGCTAACACCCCCTCTCAGCTCCTGGATGTGGAACCAACCCCAGTGAGCTGGAGTGCCGTCGGAGCATAGCCTGAGGTAGAGACTTCGTGAAGAGGTCCACCACATTGTCCTCCGTCGAACAATAAAGAAGCAAGATGTCACCAGCCAAGAGCTTCTCACGAACAAATTGATATTGTATCTCTATGTGCTTGGTCCGAGCATGGAAGACCGGGTTCCGAGCAATAGCTATACAGCTCTGGTTATCGCACTAGATGACTGTGGGCTCCAACCCAATCTCGCAAAGCAACCTCCGCAGCCACACAACCTCGCAAGCAGTACCACAAGCAGCCTCGGTACTCCGCCTCTGTCGATGACAAGGCAATAGTTGGCTGCCTTTGACTACTCCGTGAAACCGCTCCTGAGCCGAGGGAAAAACTGTAGCCTGATGTGGATCTCCTCGTATTTGGATCTCCTCCCCAATCCGAGTCACTCCAACCTTGGAGTCAGACTCCATCCTTCAACCCCCCTCCTGTGTAAAAGAGTCCAAGATCCTTCTTCGTACCCTGTAGATACTGCAAGATCCACAATCCTGCGTCCCAATGAGACTTCAACCGCGTCTGCATGAATGAGCTCAACAGCCCCATAGAAAAGCTCAAGTCCAACCTGGTGTTCAGCAACCAGATCAATGAACCAACCAGCTTTCGGTAGAGAGAGGCATCAACTAGCTCACAAGGATCATTCACTGTCAGCTTCGTGTTCGGGTCCATCGGCGACGTGATAGGGTTGCAGTTCTCCATCCCAAAGGCCTCACGCAACTCATGAACATACCGCTGTTGAGAAACAAAAAACCCCCTCTGGGCCTGCCAGATCTCCAATCCCAAGAAGAAGTGGAGTAAGCCTAAAATCGGTCATCTCAAACTCCTTTGAGACAAGGCAGCCTTCGTCACAAGCAAAGTTGAAGCTTCCTATTATCGCTCGCTGAAGCTTCCGCTCCCCCCCCCCCCCTCTCGCGCTGCTGCCTGCATGCCCTCCCCCCCTTCCCGCCCTCGCGTCCCCCCCCCCCCCCCCGCCTGCCCTGTGTTTCTGCCGCCCTCGCATATGCTCCCCCCCCCCCCCCCGGCCTGGTTTTCTTGCGCCCCCCGCCCCAGCACTGTAGCGCCCGCCGCCCCCTGCTCCTCTCCTTCGCGCCCCCTCCCTTCTTCAGTGCCTCGCCCCCCCTTTCGCGTTGCCCCCCCCCCCCCCCCCCCCCCCCCCCCCCGGTTTTTTCTTCGCCGCTGCCTTACCCCCCTCCCCTTCTTTCTCCTTTTTTTTCCGTCCCCTGGGTTTTTTGCCTTCCGCCTTCCCCCTCCGCCCTTTGTGTGCAGCTCGGTTCTTGCAGGACTCTCCGCATTCGCTCTGCCTTCGACATAGCTTCAGACTCTGATGGAGGCTCCTCCCGCCCCACCTCAGAGGGACTCTTCCGCAGCCCCCTCGCTCGCTTCTGAGGATACCCTCATCAGGCTTTCTCTTTCGCCAGAAGAGGAAGCGAGCCTCGCCGCAGAGGTGGAACGCCTCCAAGCACATTCCACCATCTGCCGTATAGTCGGCACTCGCCCCAGCAGAGGGGAGATCCGGGATCTTCTCCAGGCCCGCCTTCTTGCAGATGTGGACAAGATCCTGGACGTTCAGTTACTGGGCCGTGGACACTACCAGATTGAGTTTGAGACAGCCCAGAGCGTGGCCCAGGTCCTAGCCATGAGTCCCCTTGACATCAGGGGCGCTCGGGCATTCTTCAGACCTTGGCAGCATGGCTTTGACCCAGCAGCGGCCGAGCAGGAAGAGCGCCTATTCCATGTTACAGTTTGCTTCCCTGGACTCCGCCGTGAGTACCTTCCTCTCCTCTCTAGGCTAGGAGCATTGGTGGGCTCGGTGCTTGAGACTGGCCCCACAGTAGCTTCAGTGGTGGCTAGAGCAGCTGGGCTACCTTCGGTCAGAGTTTTGGTTCCTGACAACTCGTCCCTTCCGAAGGTCATTCAGCTAACTAGGATAGGGGGGGGATGGATTGATCAGAGAGTGGAGTTTTCGGGGCTCCCGAACCAGTGTTTTATCTGCAGGCAGGTCGGCCACATGGCCAAGGCCTGCCCTCGCAGGAGACCCCGACCTTCA